>NW_025401050.1:1444107-1457960 GCF_015345945.1 Tribolium madens | reverse complement strand
CATGATACTATAAGTTAAAGATATGATATTGCGCATGTTGTATCGTCTGTCTCGCTCGATCGTGACGTCATGCCGTGCCTTTTAGCGCGCCAAATTATTAAGATAACATTAAAACCGTGTGGTTACGTGCTTTAACAATCTCACAAACATAGATTTTACGGTAAGTTAATAATTATAATTAATTCATCTTTACGATTAATACAATATTTTACTTCCAAGCGTCGATACCTTTGTCGCTAAAATCTAATATAATTATTGCAGCCTCAGACTTTATTATGGAATAAATGATTTATGGTCAATTGCACCTCACTTTAATTAATCTAATTATATTAACGTTAATTTCTTTGTAAACACGATGATCTTTCTATTGTTACAGCAATGATCTAAAAACGTATTGAAATTTAATATTAGGTAAAAGAAAGTGTAGTGCAATCGAAGAAAAATGATCTCACAAATTAGTCTAATTAAGGAAGATGTCTCTCTTGTAAATTTTATTTTATTTTATTAATAATAATAGTTATTGTTCTTAAAATTATAACTGCATTGAATTATGCAAATTGATGAATTAAACTAAAAACTAACAAAAATCCTGGACTTTTTCAAAAAATTCTGAATTTTTATTTTCTCTTATTTGAAATTTGTTAATATAAACATTTAGGTACTCACGTTTTATTAATTAATTAATTAATAATTTTTTTAGACAAAAATGAAATAAATTGTAACATTATACGATCGAAAAATGAACGCTGTAAAATATTTTATGTCAGTATACGTTAAAAATGAAAGGACACATCATAGTGATAGCCTTCTGAAGGATAAATTTTCTTAATCGAATATGATATAAATATGTACAAATATAACATTATTTTAGGTTTTTAAAAATGGTGTATTGTGCGGTATTTGGCTGCAAGAACAACAGTAATAAGCGGAACAAAAATTATACAGAGAATAATGGACCACCCCGAATAATAAATTTTTTTTGTTTTCCTCAAAATAAAGATCTGCAAAAACAATGGGTTTTTAGATGCAGTAGAAAAGAACAATTTAAAATTGAGAATGCCAGAGTCTGCTCCGATCATTTTAAAAATGAAGATTTTATGATGAAATATGATTCAAAAATTTTAGGGTACACCCCTAAATTTAGAAAACTGAAACCTGGCGCTATTCCCTGTCTCAAACTACCAAGAAATTATGAAGAAGACGTTGGTAGTAAACGAAGAGACAGGGTAAAAGTTCGGACATTAAAAAAAACGTTATTCAACAAGTGAGTATACTTACTTATTTTAAGACACTATTTAAATTTATATAGAGAATAAATAATAGTATGTATATTGTTTTATTGGGAATAAAAGCGTTCTTTTTATGACAAGTCTCCAGACGGCAGAGCGCAGCGAGGCCTGCAACTACAGATACCTAAGTCACAAAAATCGGTTTTACTCTGAATAAAACATTATTTTTTCTTCAGACTTCGTAAACTGATTAAATTTTTTGACATAACGAATTCATAAGTTAAAAGTATTATTTTTTAGGTTGTCAGAAGAAGAGAGTACTAAGAATAATGCTAATAAGACACAGTTTTCTAATGAAGATATGTTTAATGATACCGATGGAGAAAATTCGGTGATAACTAATAAGTAAGGGTATTAGACTAAGGGTGGTTTGCACCAACARTAGTTAAATTTAATTTCTGATTAAGAACAATTGTAACTATGAGTACAAAAATGGTTACTATTTAATCCGAGATTAAATTTAACTAGTGTTGGTGCAACTCACCCTAAGAGTAAACTTTATTTGATTATAATATACATTTTTTGTAGGGTACCAGAGAGTGATACTCAACAAATGATTCATTTTGAAGGGTAAGTGGCAGGTATAAGTAGATATATCTACATATATCTACATATACATATATATACTATATACAGGATGCGGCAGAACTCGCGCCCCAGAGAAAAATGCCATGTAAGGTAAGATCCCAGGAACATGGAAAAAATGTTAAAAAAAAATTATCTATAAAAATTTCGGAGTTATGAGGGTTTAAATTTTGCACTTTGACTCTATTTATTTCTGTTGGAAAAATAATTTTCCAAGTTTTTTTGCTATAMGCTATTAAAAGAGGAAACAAGGAAGCTGTATTCTAAATTATAACTCTGTTCAATGTTATTTGTGGCTTTTATTGGCAAAATTTTTGTACCTTTACTAAATAATTGTAAAAAAACATATACAAGATCATCAGTATCATTAAATACACATAAAAATATGTCAAATGTCAAAAAATAAATGTCAACATTTTTTGACAGATAGAATTTTTTAAACATTTTTTCCATGTTCRTGGCATCTTACCTTACATGGCATTTTTCTCTGGGGTGCTAGTTGTGGCGCACTCTATATATAGGTATAATATATAGGTTATCGGTGATTTATTTATTATTTATTATTATTATTTTGCTTTTAAGCTTTAAAATGCTAAATAACTAATAAAATAAAAGATAAAATTAAAAGTTTTTGTACTTGTTTCTACCTGTGATTTTAGAGCATCTGAAGATCCTAGAGATTTTGAGATTAAAAGACTGCAAAAAGAAATTGATGATTACAAATTAAAAATTAGTACTTTGGAAAATCAGAACACCTCGTTAAAGAGAACTATTACATCTATTTTTTCTCAAAATCAGTTAAGAAAATTACAGAATCCTCAAAAAAGAATTACTTGGACTGTGGATGACATATCAAACGCTATAGCACTGCATGCAGCTGGACCACGGGCTTATCGCTTCCTTCGTAAAAAGGGCCATCCTTTACCAGCGGTTTCTACTTTAAGAAAATGGGCCCAGAAAATTCGAATAGAGCCGGGGGTTTTGGATATTTCTTTAAAATTAATGAAAAATGCAAATCTGTCTGTAACTGAAAAAATTTGTGTAATAGCTGCTGACGAAATGAAAATTAAAAAATCGTGGGAATACGACAAAAAAAATGACACTATCTTGTCACCTTCTAATTACGTTCAAGTAATTATGGCCAAAGGATTGATTGCAAATTGGAAACAGCCAATATTTTTTGGGTTATTATAAATATTTTGCTGTAATCGTATTTTCCAATAAATTTACTTATGCTTTTTAGATATGATTGTCAGTTAAATAAACAAATTTTATTCGACATTATTAAAAAATTGGAAGAAAGTGGTTACCATGTTGTCGCCACTGTTAGTGATTTAGGAGGAAGCAACAGAAAACTATGGACAGAACTAAACGTTAACGAAGAGAAACCTTTTTTTGCGAATCCAAGTAATGGGAAAAAAATATATGTGTTTGGAGATGCACCCCATCTAATCAAGTTACTACGCAATCATTTTTTGGATAGTGGTTTTTTAATTGATGGTACTCTGGTAACTAAGGAACCACTATTTGAACTGCGTAAACATACTTCATCATCAGATTTAAATGTAGCCTACAAATTAAGTGATCACGTTTTGACTGTAAAAAATGCCGAAAGACAAAAAGTGAAATGGGCCACACAARTGTTTTCTCACTCCAATGCCTGTGCTCTAACTAGAGTTGTGTCACTTGGAATCTGTGAAACTAAGGGTTGGTCTGAATGTGCAAACCTAATTCACACTGTAAACGACTGGTTTGATGTCTTTAATTCGATCGTGCCTGAGACAGATTCAAGAAGTCGAAAACGAGCTTATAGTAATCTAGATGAGCAAAACGTTGTGTTAGATAAAATGGAATCTTTAGTTAAAAATTTAAGAGTTGGTACCAGAAAGCAAATTTTACCATTTCAGAAAGCGATTATAATGAGCATAAAAGCATTGAAACTTTTGTTTCTTGATATGAAAGAGTCTTATAATATTTTGTATTTGTTAACATATCGCTTAAATCAAGATCAATTAGAAGGGTTTTTCTCTATAATGAGAGCCAAAGGTGGTTTAAATGATCACCCAAAGGCTTTAGATTTTAAATATCGATTACGAAAATATATTCTTGGTAGAAACGAGGGAGCTTTATCGGAAGAAGCTAACGTAAAAGAGGTGAACACTGAAGTTACTTTTAATCTTGAGGATTCTTTTACAACATCTACAGCAAAAGAAGATCAATTAATAACATCAGAACTGTTATATACATTGAACGTTGACAACAATGATGACGAACCCGTCCATGAACTTACTGACCTCCAATTTGATGGATTAGAGAATATTGGGGGTTACATTGCTTTTAAATTGAGAGAAGAGAATCCATCTCTTGGTAAAAAAGAGAGAAAACATGTTTTTTGGATTTATAAAAGAATTATTTTTTATTTTTATTTTTTTATTTTTAGGTCTTCCATTTGGGTGATCTGAACAGAATATATTTTATTTTTYAGGTGGTGGTAATTTAAAGTAGTGTAATGTAGTGTAACGCTGCAGGGTCAGTTTTTAGAAGCGTCATTAAGTTAATTGCAATCAATCGTCAGATTAACGTGACCAAATTGAACAACTAAATGCTCAGATTCACGAGTTAATCGCACATTAACTTTTAACAACGAATTAATTTTTAATTCGATTTGTAGAAAAATAAAAATTGCAATGAACTTTGATTCTTGGTAATATAAAAGCGGTAAAATATGGGCTTGTACTTTTTAAGAGCATGCTTAGTTTTGCATTAATTAGTAATTAATACAAAGAGAGASKCAAAGTAGTTTTAGATTAATGAATGTAGATTTGCTGTTCAGTGCAAGGGCAATCTTAACAGGCTTCATTTTTTTCATAAATATACGAGATGTTTTTAATTGAAATTATATTTTAGGATCTCCAACGTCACAGTTAAAAAATGAACAATTCTATACATGGACAAACCATCTTTCTGAAGGTGGGCTATATAAACCCACTTCAGAATTCATGCTAAAACTACAAAAATTGGAAAAAATATTTTTTAACATTAATGGCAGCCAATTAAAACAAGTTTCTAATTATTTGAAGTTGCACAATGAGCAGGCGAGAAATATTGATTTAGATGAAAAAGCAAAAAATATGTTTTTCCGCTGCAAAATGTATTTTAGAATTAGATTTTTAAACGAAAAATTAAGTCGGGACTCGAGTCGTCTGAGAAAAAAATATATAAAAATTGTTACTTAAAAAAGATGTTTGCTTTTTTATTTTTTATTTTGTGAGAATATTTATTGGTTTAAAATAAATAATAATCAAATATCTACCCTGTGTACTCTATTACCAACTTTAATAACTAATAACGCAGCACAAAGCGCTTTTTTACGGACTGAAAAGACGGGCGTTGTTCACCTCAATGTTTATGTATAGATTTCTTTAGTTAAAATAATCTGATCAATAAAATTCTTTTACCAAAAAAAAAATTTGAACTTTTTACCGCAATATTGCTCGAATAAACATAGGAAAGCTTTTAAAAATAAAAAATTATTCGACGGTACATTTTTCATTACAAATTCTTACAATGCAACGTTTTTATTTTTTTTCTTAAAAAGTAGATAAGAAATCACCACAGCAAAAGCACTATTAGAGGCAGCATATATTGCTAAATATTCGTCTAAAATTTCATTCTTCTAGAAATTGTAGTTTTTGAAATATTACGAGTTATGTTTTGTAAAGACGTGTAATGGATCTTGCCGATTTCGAATATTAGATCTGTATGACGTCATGCGCGGACTGTTCCAAAACTCGTCCACCGCTGTATCATATCTTTAACTCATAGTATCATGCCACAGGGTGGAGTTTTATCCCCGCTACTATGGGACGTAGTAGTGGATAGCCTTCTGCGGCGTCTCAATGAGGCCGGTTTCTACACGATAGGATATGCTGATGACCTGGTCATTCTGCTTACAGGAAGACACGAAGAAGTGCTATGCAGTTTAATGCAGACTGCACTCTCTGTAGTCGAAAAATGGTGTACGGAGCACGCTCTCTCGGTAAATCCGAGCAAGACAGAGATGATACTTTTCACGAAAAAACGAAAGTTTGGGAAATTAAATCTTCCTAAACTTAAGGGGACCCAGCTCCAAATAGGTAGCCAGTTCTGTAAAGTATCTGGGAATTGTACTTGACAGCAAATTAAACTGGAGCGAACATTTGGAAACAAAGGTCAACAAGGCATGTGCAGCCTACTGGCAATGTCGCCGGATGATAGGACGATCATGGGGACTCAACCCGAAAATCCTTCTCTGGATGTACACTGCCGTTATTAGGCCCATCTTTGTTACGGTGTGGTTGTCTGGTGGCCTCGGGTCAGACAGAAAAACGAAACAAAGCGCATTGGGCACTTGCAAAGACTTATTTGTCTTGCAATAACCGGCGCTATGAGATCGACTCCTACGGCTGCAATAGAGGTAGCCCTTTGCATCCCTCCTCTCGACATGTTCGTGGAGGAGGCTGCTTTAGAGGCTGCCATAAGATTGCGAGCTGCGGGACAATGGAACATGAAGGGTAGGGCAGCGCGACACACCCGCATTTTGACAGAGGCATCCGAGAGGATGCCTCTTCTAAATCTGGGTACAGATCGTGCACCCGCGAAATACGTTTTCGAAAAACCCTACAGCATCATGCTCACTTCCGAAGAGCAATCAACAAAACCGGACATCTGTATCTACACGGATGGTTCGAAAAATAATACCGGTTCAGGGTCGGGAATATACTCTGAAGACCTTGTAATCCGAAAATCATTTGCTCTAGAAACGCACACCAGAGATTATGGGTGTGGTCCTAGGAGCTTAGTTAATTTCTGATTGACGGACCACAAAGAGCTACGCTATGTTCACTGGAGGAATGTAGAATTTCCTCCGGATTGATCTGGCGGTGTCATTTGCAGTTGGCGGAGTTAGCGAAAGAAAATGTTGATGAGCTCGCGTGGGTCAAAGGACATGATGGAAATCCTGGAAACGAGGAGGCGGATAAACTGGCGCGCTTCGGCTCAGAGAGACCAACCTCTGGTCCTACGCCGAATGTGGCACTAGCCACGACTACCTTTCGTGCCATGATAAAGCAAGACACACTGTGCAAACATACTGCTAGGTGTAAAAAGACCGAAGGCTGCATGCAGAGTAAAGCTGCAATGGCTAAACCCTGTATGAAAAGAGCCAAATACTGCCTTGATCTCTCCAGAGATAAACTCCGGAGACTCATTGGAATATGGACGGGACACTGCCGTCTAAATCAGCATCTCCAGAAAATGGGTGCCGTCGACGATCCCACATGCCGGGGATGCTTAGAAGATGACGAATCAGCAAGACACGTGCTTTGCTACTGTCCGGCACTCGCATCAACGAGAGGATCTATGCTGGGGGATTTCTGGTCTAGTATGGCCAGTATAGGCAGCACTCCACCCGGGAAGATCCTCAAGTTCATCGACACTGTCGGCTGGCTTGAGGAATAAAAACGGGCGTGGGGCATGTTTCTTAGGAGAGGTGGCACAATGGGCCCGAATGAGAGGCCTCAGTGCCGGAGGGACTTGCAGTCCTTCACTCTCCACATTCAATCCAGAATCCAGAACATAGTAACATTCACTGTATCGATAAAAATAATGTTATGTCTCAAACAATAAAGATTTTTGAAAATATATATCAGTGTAGTTATTTAATCCACTTTTTATGTTTTTTTTTTATAAAAATAAGTTTATACTAGCTAAGACATTTATAATAAAGACCTTGACCGATTTTTAAACGCAACCCAAAATACATTCTCACACAACTTGGCTTTTGTTATGTTTGAAAAATTTAAATTATTATTGTTCATTTTAAATTTATTTGCTGATGGAGGTAGTGTAAATCAAGAACACCTGATGAACTCAGTCTGTTTTGACATTTAACAGCGACTGACATTTTGGTATGATGATATAAATTTATAGAGTATAAATATTTGCCTTAAAACACTTTTCCCTATCAAAAATAAAATTACAAATGACCTACGTGACGGCAAGAAACACTTTTGACGTCAAAAGAATGAAATGACTAGTTTGTATATTTTGTAAACCAGTCTTTTTATGTCATTGTTTCACAAGCATGCAGTCATTGAACTCGTATTAATACGAGTTCAGTGCATGCAGTCACTGATTACCCTGATGGTTCACTCCCCCCACTTTTTGATTCAAATTTTATTTTGAACGTACAGTTGGAGACAAAATACTTTGGTCGTCAATGTCACTTGAGTGACATTAAATTGTAAAGCATGCTTTAGGACTGTTAACCTTATTTTTAGCTACTGTCAATCATAGTTGACAAGTTGTAGGTACATATTTTTGATAGGAAGATATAATAGCTGTCATTAATTTGAAATTGTCATTCATTTTAACGTTAAAGCTTGAATTACATTAAAGTGTCAGAAAAGTGACGACCAAAGTATTTTGTCTCCAACTGTAATTGTGTCTCCCATACGCAATGTTAAAGCAGATATTTCTCTATCCTTTTTATTCTAGTAACTTTTTAAACTTCCATGTTTGTAACACTAGTGTCACTGTCAAGAATGTCAGAGCGCGCTGCATTACCATTGGTTGAGGCTGTAAACAGTGTAAACTCTATGCTTAGGGAAGATGAGTACTATGTGCGTTTCAAGCGAGGTCACAGATTCTGAAAAAGCGACTTCAAAGGTGCCGCTTAAGAGTGAACCATCAGGGTAATCAGTGATATGCCGTAATGTCTGCACAGAACACCGACAAAATAGAACCCCTGGTTTTTAAAAGTTGCTGTGTGGCGTCATCACACGTCTGGCCCGAAAACTAGAAAAGGCGGCAATTTTGAAAACATGTTTTGTTCCAATTTATTATTCATTATTAAAAATAAATCAAAAATTCAAAACACATGTTTTGGACAAAATTTTATTTTTTATTTTTCGACACTGTCAAAATTTACGGTTTTTCTCCCGTGTAAGGAAGTTTTGACAACTTTTGGCATTTCTCAATACAAAACGTCAAATTATTTTTAACAGATTTAAAGCAAGATTAAGCCTTGTTGACTCTAATTCGAAGAATAAAATGTTGTATTCCACTCGTTTGAGTGTAAATCGGACGCTTTATTCCACCTCGTGGATGGTAAACCACTCGTTACACTCGTGGTTTAAAAATCCACTGGGTCAAATAAAGAGTCCGATTTACACTCAAACTCGTCGACTAAATAACTATAAAATACAATCACATTTTTTATATCACTTTAATTTATATTAATTATTATTTTCTGGAGGCAAATAATTAAAAAAAAACGCTTGGTTGCCTGTATGTATTTATTTATACCTTCCACTGGAGTCACTCTTTTTCGTGGACTATAAAACCACCTTTTCGATAATTCTATATCTTCTTTTTGTGGAATGGAAAAAGACAGATCAATGGTGGTATTGGTAACGCAATAAGTTGGGGAACAGCCTTTTAAACACACCGGAGCTCTTAATTTGGTCTGGCAAAAAGTTACACATGCGACTTCTTTTGGAAATTTCACCCGGACTTAGCTTTATAATAGTTTGATGTCCTGTAGCTTCCACCCACAATCTGAACCTCTCTGACTTCTTTTCCGGACGCGGAAACCGAAAGAGAGGCCCTGATTTAAAAGACAGCCTACCACCGAACAAGTTCGTTTGTGGAAACTCATTCTAAACAATTAGCAATTATTTTCGTAGTTTAGTACAAAAATCAATTTTACTTCAAATTCCAAGAATTTATTTTACAAACAAGACTCAATTTTGTATTTTTTCAATATTGATTGCGTTGAAAGTTCAAATTTTGAAATAATGTTTCATGACCAACTTGTTTCAATAAAAATAAATTAGATTTCTTTCTTTTATTATAAATCTAACAAAAAAAGCTAAAACCTAAATTTGTTGTTTATGTTGTGTACCTATCGTCTACCTTTGTGAATGAAAATTTAAAATAAAAATAACATTTGCAAAAAATAAATAAACTTCATTATGAGAATGCTAATGGCGACCTCTGGGGGCCGGGCCATAACTAAAATTTATCGAAAACGGTCTTGGTTATACTTGTCGGCTACCCCTGAAAGTCTGTTTTTTCTTTAAGTTTGAACTATACTGGGAAGTAATGTGTTTCTGGCACACAGGGTGACGCCATATTTAGCGCCGTAGCCGACAACCCAACATACACTTAATCCCAGTCAAAGAATTGGTTCATTTATTTTATTTTATTTTTATTTTTTTTTCATATTTCTACTAGCCACTAGAGGAGTTTTTTCGAAACTGGCTTCAAGGATCTTGACCCTCAGCAGTTAGGTAAACAATCACGGAAGGGTAGAAATAACAATACGATCATAAAATAATAAAACTCTTAGACCCGGCTTCGGCTAGGCAAGTGGATACAAAATATAAAAAAAAATAATGTTGAAACTCTGATTTATTTAGAAAAAATTTAGTAAGGAGGTCGGTCATACTAGAACCAACAATTTTTAATTTAGATGAATAATTACTATTTACGTATGATTTTTGTTTTCTTCCACAATTAGGGAATCCCGGCCAGATAGCTCCTGAACCAACTTTCTCTTTTTTCCTAGAATTCTATAAAGGAACCGTGAAATTAAGTCTTACACTTTTATTTATTTCTATTTTAAATTATATTTTAGGAGCAGTTCTTTTTTTAGAACAAAATAATCTAGTTACTAATTTATAAAATTATATTTGAATTTTTAACAAAATTGCTTTTTTCCCAATTCAAAATATTAATAGTATGCATCTTATCTTACGCAAATGTAAATCCATTTTGTCACATACATTTCACTAATATTAGAAATTTAATTTAATAATAGCATATCGATCAGAAGGTGCGAAACTAAATGGAAAAAAACTAATTCTTGGTATTAGCATTTTGGTCAATTTTCAAATAATTAATTTTGCTTTGTTTCTTTTAATTTCCATGACTTAAAACAGAAAGATAAATAGATTATGACGCTACAATGATAGTTATAATAAAATGAATCGGAACAAACAAAAAATATAGTACATAATTTATTAAAAAAAATTAACTTTTCCTTTGAAATTTTTGCAATTTTTAGTCTTTTTACAGAAAATTACAAAATTACAGTTCTCAAACTATTTACTCTGCCGTTCCGTAGATGGCATGTCTCTAGCCAGTTCCAAAATGTACTACCAGAAGAATTTGTCGCTTGTGTACAGAAGGAAAGCCGTTCAAATAAGTTTTCAATTGAAAAAAAGGAAAATTAAATTTTTAAGAAATACAGAAAACAAATTGTTTTTTTTACAATTGGATGTTGTTCCTGAATTAAAAAAGTACTTCTCACACACAGTAACACAGAGTTTTTATCTCATTTTGAGTATTTGTAACGGATTGCAAAATTCAATAGTTTTTATTTTTTATTTTTATGAAAAAACGCATTATTTAAATTGCATGAGAAAATACAGTAATATAAGTAGGTAATCTACAATACACCAAAAATAAATCAAAAAAGTCTTCCGTACAGTTTTGTTATAAAATAAAATAAAATCACCAAAAATAGAGGTTTCTTTAAATTTATTTTTAAACGGCACGGACAAAAAATTTCAAATTAATATACAGGGTGACCCAGGGGTGCGTGCAAGCTCCATAACTTTTTTTCTATCCAAGTTATCGACATGGTTTTGTTTAGGAGATAGATCCAACAATGAGGCACATTATAAAATTATTTTTATTTATATACAGCGTGTCCAAAAATAAGATACACAACTAAGTTCTGTTTCTTTAAATGAAAACCCCTTTTTGTTACATTTTTGGTTTTGCCACTAAATTGTCAGTATAACCCACCTAGGTTTTTAGACTTATCTGCAATAGTTTTTGACTTATGTCAATTTATGTGCCAAAATTGCGTCGTCCGTAGACCCACAAAAAAACTCATAACTTCAGAACTATTCAAAATAACTTAACCAACTTTTTCCAGTCAATTCCTTAAGCGTTGGCGCATTTTCCAAGATAAAGGCAAACTTGGAGTCGATGATACATCGCCTACTACGATTTTTTGAAAATGACAAAATACAAATGGCAATAACTCGATTTTTTTAAATACAACACTCTATATTTTATTGCATTATTGCATGGCATTTTTTATGAGCTTTTTGTCGATATGGGGTTTATGAGGTCTAATTTTACAAAGTAGACTCTATAAACCCTATATCGACAAAAAGCTCATAAAAAATGCCATGCAATAGTAGTGCAGTAAAATATAGAGTGTTGTAGGCACGACGCAATTTTGACACATAAATTGGCATAAGTCAAAAACTATTGCAGATAAGTCTAAAAACCTAGGTGGGCTATATTGACAATTTAGTGGCAATTCCAAAAATGTAACAAAAATTTGGGGTTTTCATTAAAAAAAACAGAACTTAGTTGTGCATCTTATCTTGAGACACCCTGTATATGAATAAAAATATTTTTATAATGTGTCTCATTGTTGGATCTATCGCCTAAAAAATATCATGTCGATAACTTGAATAAAAAAAAGTTATGGAGCTAGCACGCACCCCTGGGTCATCGTGTATATTGCTGGTAAAGCCAACAAAATGTTATGATGATTTTTTCAGAATTTTTAAATAACGATTTATTTTTTTATTCAGTATAGTTCTACCTTAAGGTTGAATTACCAAGTCAAAATTTTGGTGAAAAAATTGATAGCAGCTTGTCTTCATAGCCACAAATTTTGTTTGCTCTTTGTTTTTGTCCATAGAAATTTTGTTAAAAAATTATGTTACGTTTTCAAATTGAGATGTTGTCAAAATGTTGAGTTTTATGAATCTTGTGTGCCTGTTTGCTCTTTGAAAACGCTATAATTGAATACCTTAGAACAGACATCAAGGACAGAATTCAGTGCTAATAATTTTCATAGAAACACACCGCAAGTAAGTACAGTGTTGTAAACAAAAATGAGCTTATTGCTACAAAAACTTTAATGAAAAAGTGTGTGGTGGGTATTGTATTGCTGGTTACTGCTTCTTAAAACAAGTAAAGGCGGTTTTAAAATCATTCGTGAAGTTTAGAGGACCCAAAATATTATAAACAAGCAACACATTTATTTCCGAGGCGATTTTAAATGTTTGTAATAAAAAAAAACTTTAAAATTACACTTTTTTAAAACCACTAATAATGGAACTAAGGCACCTTGAAGCGAAATAGATCATAGTTGTCGCGGGTTCGAGTCTGGGGTGCATTTTTTTTTAGTTCGGTACCCATTATTATTTATAATTTATCACATTTTACTGTTTAATAAGGTATATTTAATGATTCTAAATAATGTTTATCCCCACACACACACACACACATGGATCTAAAATAGTAAATACTACCTTCATGGAACTCCCACACTGAACAATAAACGTGTCGATCTTTATTTGCAAGGAATTTATTACCTGAATCTTCTATGTAAAACATCTTCTATATAAAAAGTCATATTTCCCAACGAACCGTAAAATCATATCAATAAAAAATAATTAACAAATTTTTATTTTTAAATTTAAATTTTTATAACAGAATATTTATTTCTTTAAATTTTAAAAAGTGATTTCTATAATATTTTTGTTAATCTGTAAACATGAAACATAATTCAAAATAACATCAAAATTGAGCTACTTGTTATGACAAAAAAGGATTAAAGAATTTTGGTTATTAGAGAAAATAAAATCTTTTGTTACCTGTTCTTTCCAAGATTGTAGAATTTTTTATTTGCAAATTTCAAACTTATCAACGCTTCAGAAGGGTAAGCGACTACCACTGGTAGAGAATTAAATTTTTTCCTGGAAAAATTTTTCGACAAAGTTAACCGTCTTCAAAATAAAGAATTATGTTTTTATATTACAAGTGTTAAAACATTGATTATTTGATACCTACTGGAAAACATTACTAAAGTAGATGATGTTTTGAATTTGATAAACAAATATT
>NW_025401050.1:1430772-1444012 GCF_015345945.1 Tribolium madens | reverse complement strand
TATAGTTTTGTTTCTTAGTGGCTTTTGAAAACTAAATTTTGAAATTAATGAAAATTCTGTCGGTTCTAATTGTGAAATAATTAATTGCTCTTCCAGATGATTTTGTTTTTTTCACATTCAATATTGCTATATTTCCTCTTTTTTTTAATACATATCTACTTCCAATCTTATTTTCAGCCAATCACAACACAGAAAAATCCACAAGGAATAAAGCAAGATCACTAAATTAGTTTGTCTCAATTCTAGTGCATTTAACATTCAAGGTTGGTATGAGTGGGAATTGCTTCTCTCTTTCTTTATCTGCACATACGCTCTTCTGTGCGCATCCGTGATAGCTGCACTGTGCGTGCAACTCGACCATTCTTCATTGTTTAAGCTCTCGTTTTATGTTTTTCTCCATAAAAAAAAAACAAAATTTCAATCATTGAACGTTCGCCCTGCATAAGGTGTTTTTGTGTTTAATCAGAAAAGAAAAAGTTGTAATGGCAGCGACTCAATGGGTAAGTTTAATTACTTTTTAGTGTGTGCACGTGGGATTTTTTTTTGTTCATTTATGAGTTACGATTTTTTGGGTGAATGGATTATTTTTAATTGTTGCAAGTGTCTTTACCGGCATATGGAATGATAGAACACAATAAAAATAATGTTTTTCGTGTATTTGATAGAAATGTAGTACGTTGTTCAATTTAAAATCGTAAAGAAAAGTGGAACTTTGATCGTTAGCAACACATTTCTTCACGATTTCAGTTAGCTACACTTTTCTTTACGATTTTGGATACTTAGCGACCATTAAATAAAGCAACGATTAAACTTTATACATTTTAATTATGAATATTAATAGAAAATGTACAATTATTTACAGTATTAAATGTTATCAACTTCTTCTACTTTTAGCAAACGTAATTCATTAGCTCGGCAGGCTTTATATGTAAAGCAAAAATCATAACTACTTTCATGAACAGGAACGTATCATCCGGGGCCTTAGTGAAAAACGTGTTGATGTTATCCATCGTAAAAACTTTAGATTTTTTGGCCACATATCCGTCATTTTAACGTTTTAAATATGCAAGGACTTTTTATAAGTATAAATTTTGATTAATAGCCAGCGTACTTTTTAACATTGAATTCAATGACCACAATGTTGAAGATTTCAAACTTTTGGCCTACAACAATACGTTAAAAATTAGTACTGAAAAGTAATGTAATTAATGACAAATACCTTTTCAAAAAAGAAAGCGATTAGTATGTTTTCATCACTTCCCTCTACTTTTTTTGATTTTCTCCATGAACAAAACTGTTCATAAGTTTTCTCATACTTTTCTCTTACCTTCGACGGTAGCAAATTTGAATTAATTTCTGTTACTGTTCTTAAAATATTGGAAAATCCTTCACCCAATTCAGTAATTTTGCACAATGAAAAATTTATTTACTAAAAACATCGTTCTTTTCTTTTGCTACCATGTTAGCAAAATATGATACCTTGATCAATTAATTTTTCTTCATTTTAGTCTTTTGGGTCAAATACACAAAAAAATAGCATGTTCAAGACGTTAAGAAAAGTGATTTTTTTTTGTTCGTGTAATTTAATTGAAACTTTCACACTCACTGGAAAACAACCACTTTTTTTTAACTTATAGAACAATCTACTATTTTTTTATTGAATGTAATAATGTTGAAATTGTGTAATTGCTTGTAGGTAAAAAGTCGTTTTCTTGAAGACATCAAAAGCGGGAATTTAAAGGGAGTTGAAAATTACGTCTCATGGAAATATCCTTTAGATTTCATTGAAAGAAATGGATATGAATCTCCACTGACAACGGCGATAGTTGCAAAGAAATACGATATAGTGAAGTATCTAGTAGAAAATGGAGTCAATGTTGATTACAAAGATGGTAAAAATTGTGCACCGTTGCATTTGGCAGTATACGAAGAATGTCCGTTAGATATTCTAAAACTACTTATAAATAAGGATGCAAGTATCAAAAAGCAAAGTGATGGCCAATCCCCACAAAATACACAAAACTACAATGAACCTTTATTTTCACCTATACAAGAGGCCATTTGGAGTGGACAATTATATAAAGCTAGACAACTTTTAGAAGATGGTGCAGATGTGTGTGAGATTGGTAGAAGCGACAACATTCCCCTTCTGATAGCCGTTGAAGGAGGAAAACTCGAAGCAATCAAACTTTTATTCGAATTTGGAGGCGATATTACAATGCAAACTGCATTTTTAAAAGCCATAACATTGGGCAAAATTGATATAATTAATTTTTTTATTACAAACAAAGTTATAATTGATTGCAAATATCGGGAAAAATCTACACCCCTAATAGAAGCTATTCGGGCGAGGAAATTTGATGTGGTGAAGATTTTAATTGAAAATGGCGCAGATGTTAATTTTACAACCGATAGAGGTCATAATCCACTGTTTGAATCATTGAAATATTGCACTTGCGACGTTACGAAATATTTAATAAGTAAGGGAGCGAAAATGGGAGCGGATTGGTTAAAGATTTTGACTTTTCAAATTGTGAAAAAATTAATTAAAATGGAAGTTGAACTGAAAAGTATTTTGCTGGGAGATTTTACATGTAATACACTACTAGCAGCTGTGGAAACTAAAAATACTCTTATTGTCAACTACCTTTTGGAACAAGGACTTCCAATTGATTTGTATGATAAAAAGAAAAAAAGTCCACTTGCAATAGCTGCCAAAAATGGCTCTTACCACATTGTTAAAATTTTGATCGATGCTGGCGCTGATATTTATTCAGCCAAAGAAGTATTGGACGAATTTGCTAATCAAAATAATGAATTATATGTTTATTATCAAAGTTTGAAACCAAACCTTAAACCTACACAAATTTCTGAAGGTAAGAAGTAATTTTTTAAATGTTGCGCATTATAATTTCATTGATTTCAGTTTCTATCGACGAATCTCACGAAGACTTTATTGTCGTGGAATGAATTTTTTGAGGTTATTCTTCTGTATATTTCACAATGAAAATATTATTAATGAATGTTCTTCAATAGAACAATAACTAGCTATTTGTAAAATTTCAATTTCGTAATGAAAATTTCTGTGACTTTGATTTTGTAAATTTTTTTAAAAACTCATTAATAAATCATTTACAATAAGCCTGTTTTCTTTAATGGAAATGTAAAACAGTCAACGTTGGCACACCTAACAAATGCATTCATGGTAATTTTGATAAAGGAAGTTGGCAACAAAAAAATCGTCTACGAGAATTTAGAAATGAAGACACAAAAACGGGGACAAAGTGGATATCGCAAACAGTTTTTGGAAATTTGAAGACGAAAAGTGTGCAAACAGAAGTCAGAAAAAGACCACAGCTAAAATTTAGACGCAATTTGTAATGTAGGATTGCTAAACATTTTCTAATTTTTAATAAGAAATTGATGAGAATACAACATACAACAAGAAAGCAATTCAATTATTAGGTCAGGTTGCACTGTTTTTGAAGAACTTGTCAAAAAAGTAAAAATTTTGAAACTAGAGCCGAAGGAGAACTTAGTAAATGCATCAACTTTGAGCTCATTTCAATAAATTACTTAAAATTTATTGCCGATCTTCATAAAACCTGCTTGTATCTTTTGCAAAATAACTTGTTACATATTTATTATTATTGTTACATTATTATTATTATTATTGTTACAAATTTATTATTATTGCTATTCATTATTTAGCGTTAGGATTTATTATTTGTCAGTTACTAATTATTACGTTTTACCATTTTCTAGAACATTTCCTGACTCATTGGTTTTTGTTAATTCGTTACCCAACTTTTGTAAAACTCTTTGTCTGTACCTTGGCAGCAATTAGTCATCTAAGCCGATATATTTTTTGTCAATGATGATTCGTACAACTTCTTACACAACTGATGTGTTGAGAGGCCAGTTCGGCATTAGATCTTGTACTCGTCGGATGAACGAACAATAAAATTTATACACAACATATTATTTTATTTATAAAATCCGGAACAATCTTTTTTCTTTATAGTCACCCTTTATTTTAAGTTTTTGTAGTAAGAAGTTCATTTTTGTTCCAAACATTGTACTTACAGTGTAGTAATATTATCAGCACTGAATTCTGTCTTTGGATATTAGGTAGTGATGTCTGTCCCCAGGTATTTGATTATCAAGGCTTACAAAAAGCAAACAACAAAATTGTGACATCAATATGAAAACGTAACAATAGTTTTTAACAAAATTTTTAGGGACGAAAAAATTACCTGCTACTAATTTTTTCACCAAAATTTTGACTTGGTAATTTCCATTAAAAAAACAGACTTTAACTATTTACAAAAACGGCACTTGATAAAATCAATCAGTATTACAAAATGTATTTGTTGGCATATTTTTGACTTTTTTAAAAGACCATAATTTATTATTAGTATTTATGATTGTATTACTAAACATTTAATAACAATGTCCAGTGGTTTAGAATTTGCAGATATTATACAACTTCCTTTAGATTGGCTAGATGAAATTCAGTAATTGGATCGTATTATGTACTAAATTTTCAACAAACTGATGGCTTCTGTGTGCTAAAGGTAAACAAAAAATATTGGATTTATAAAAAAGACAATAATAATAAGTATGATTTCAGGACAGTCATCAGTTTTTGAAATTTAAATTATTTACAATTAGTGAAGAGTTGAATTTGGAGTGACAATGATCTTACAATATGAACAGCTAGTAATAAAGTGCTAAGTAAAATAGTCTAAATGCTAGGTTGTAGAGTTACGTATTAAATTAAGATTTGCTTTGTGTAAAAAAGTGGAAAAAAGTATTATCTTTTAAGGCATTATCTGGGTCAACGCAGCAAAAGACCCATAACACGTTTTTTACTTAAAATCACTCACTGAACAATTCTATATCTACATACAGGCTGATTCAAAAGTGTCGGACCGGTGATAGAAGACCTTTAGCATAAAAATGAATTCAGATTTTTTTTAAAGCCTTTTTTTGAAAAATAACAGAACTGTCAATTTCCATATTATCAGGTATGCAGCTTAACTCTTTTGTGTCCGATGTTGTCGAATTTAATTTATTGTTGAATTTGCTAGTTTTATACATCATAAGACAAAATTGGTGTTTTTTTTTTCAACAGGTATCTGTTTAATGTAGCAAGATCTGTCGTTTCCGCTAATTAAATTCAAGAAAACATCCAAAAACTAACCCAAAAGACTCAAACAATTTTTTGTCATGAGAACTTTTTACTCAGTTGGATATGTTTTATTACCACCCAAGAGATGGTCCGACACTTTTGAATCATCCTGTATGTACGGTCCATGTGCAAGACCATAATTTGTTATTAGTATTTATGATTGTATTACTAAACATTTATTTTTATTATTTTACTGTGCAGTTTCACACATTGGATCGCCCTGTTTTTTTATTTTGTTAATGAGCATCTATTATTTAACTGTATTTCTACCATTCACTGTTTTTAACAAAAATATTTGACGTTTAGTATGTTCAGCTGTACATTGCGTTTAATTTGCCTACCTTTTTTTTTATTCTGTTTTACAACAGCTTTCTGTATTATTTTCACCTAACGTTTAGTATTTTTACTTATCAAATGTACATACTTAGCATTTAGTTCAAAGAAATTATTTGGAATTCTATTTTATTTTAAAAATTTTTGGACAACTATTGCTTAATTTTAATTACTTACATCATAGAATGGTACACTAATGTATTTTTTCTACTCCCACATCAAGAACACGGATTATCGTATGTTTCCATGACGCTAAGTCATCTTTTATATAAGTACATCTTGACAATCCGTGACTAATAATTTGTATTTCACAAAAATATATTTAAAAAAAATTGCAGTCGCCTTTAAATTATTTAATTTTGAAATTCTTAAAAGGTCCTCTTTTTTAACATTCATTTAGGGGATTTAGCATTCGAGGTTGGTATAATAAGGAATTTCTTCTCTCCCAGGTATTATAGGTCAGAAAATCCTAAAAGGATATTGATAAGCGGAGCCAATGCGTACTCGGTGTAGTGGGGAAACTTGACCAGTGGCGTAACACAGAACCATTCTGTCGTAAAAGGGGAATTGTAGAGTTGCATTTTTTCACGTCCGTCAGTAGAAATCATGAAGTATCTAACAGCTTTTTATTTTATAACACTGATTTTAAATGTACAATTAACTAATACAAGAAAAAAATTGCAAAATTAATACGTTTTTATTTCTGACAAATGAGAAAAAAAATTAAATGCTGTGGCATTTTTTTCACTTTTCTAGTGCGAAATGTACGTAAAAATTAATGAAAAATTTTACACTTTATTTCAGGAACGTGAAAAAATATTTTTTGTTAGGTCCTTAAATGGTTAGTGAGTATTGTAATTTATAAAGGAACAATTTCTTTAAAAATGTTATTTATTAATAAAGTAACAAAATCAAAATATTTTCATTACTGTACGTAGATTACCTATTTATTTCGTTCAAATAAATAAGTGCCACGCTACTGCTCTCAGCTGATTTCAGAACCCCCCCTATATTTACGAATGGATTCGTCTGCGACCTCTCAGTTTTCGTCTCTGCGCATTCCTTTCATCGATATCCTTCTAGGATTTACCAAACTTTACATACAGACTGAAACGTTGAAATCAGTGCTGAAGCTTTCCTTCCCTCTATTATGGCTCTGACAGTGTGGCTGAAACAAGTGTCTTCCAGTTGTACGATTCACGCATTCTCCTATGCACAAGCTGTCATTTTATGATTTTTTTTCGTCGATAAAAAAAGATACAAAGATCAGAATTTACTTTAATGTTTTAGTGTCAAGTTTAGAAAAGAAACAGCTGCTATGAAAAACGCGACTCCTTGGGTAAGTGTAAATATTTCTCAGTTTTGTTTCATTTCGAATTAACGAATTTCTACTTTTTGGATGAAAGTATTATTTTAAATTAACGTAAAAGTGTTTTCTGTTTTGAGCATTTTGAGTAACAGTTGCACAAAATGCAACTATTTTGTGGAAACATTTTATGCAATATACTTTTGCCATCACTAGCTGCATAGTGCATACTATCGTTTTTAAGTGAGAAATTGTTGTAGATAAACGTATTTCATCGAAACTAATGCAATTTGACTAATTTGAGCTATCTTCAAGTGATTTGATACCGCTTTGTTCAAATGCAGTGGCGGCTCATCAGGTGAGGCAACTGAGGCCTCAGTTGGCCTGAGTTAATTTAAACACATTTTTACATAAATTATTTTTGGGGAGAATTTTTGTTGAAAAAATGTTCCAATGTTCACTTTGACGTTTCAAACCCAGCGCAGTTGGTATGAGGCCCCATTTTACAAGCCTCAGTTAAAGCGTTTTGCGCATGCTCAGTACGGTTTCACAAAGCGAGAGGAAAGACACATAGATGCAAAATCTTGCATGTTTTGTCTTTAAGAATCAAAAAACAAAAACTTTCCGTTTTTTTCTATAGCAGATTTATCGCGATTTTACAGAATTCGACAAAAAAATTCTTTATACATTTTTAATATAGTTAAATTCTAGTTATACAAATGTTTTCAATTTGAAAATGAGCAGTCATTTATAGAGATTCTCACTTTTCAAAAGCAGAGCAAATAACGATATTGGAACTCACTGACGCCAACTTTAAAGACATTTTTACTTTTACTTGGCATTTTGTCAATGGAAAAAGAATTGCTGCTTAGTGATCTATCACAAAATTTAAACTTTTATAAGGAAATCATTGACAAAGTTTCTGTAATATATTGTAAATAGTAACTTTACTTAGTGTAAGTTGGCAACAGCAGCGAGCTGTCAAGTGTGGTGTCATGAATCAGAATGGCAACCTTTATACATGTAATATTAGTTTCTTAAAATATATGTAATAAACTCAACCATCGGCTTTTGATAGATAACAATATAAAAATACAACAGTTTCCAACCTATTTTTTTGTGTGTTTTTGTTTTTACTTCTGATTTTTATTGTATGTTATAAAGTTTTCTTATAGTTTTTTTTTACTTTTTTTAATTGAAAAAATGAAACCCTAAAAAAGTCAGCGTGTCGAGCAGATTGATTACCTCATGGGCGACATGGAAATATCTGTAATTTTTTTTATTGATTTTGGTTTCTCCTGGCCTTTTTCACGAGCCGCCACTGGTCAAATGTCATCAATTTTAACTGTCAAATATAATAATACATTCAATTTAAAAATCACTTAATGGAAAAAATAGTATAAGAAACACGTGTTAAAAATTGTCATAGTGATGATACTAGTGCATTGTACCACAATGAGCGTGTTTGTAACGCGTGTAAAATGATAGAATACAATAAAAATTATGATGTTTGGTGTTTTGATTGAATGTGATTGTGTCGTTTTGCTTATAGGGAAAGATTAGATTTCTTGAAGCCATCAGAAAAGGAGATATGAGTGGAGTTGAGACATATATAATTAAATTGAAATTTCCTTTAAATTTTATTGAAAGAAATGGATATGAAACTCCACTTACAGCGGCAATAAATGCAAAGAAATTTGATATACTGAAGTACCTCGTAGAAAAAGGAGCTGACGTTGATTACAAAGATGGTAAAAATTGTGCTCCGTTACATTTGGCAATATACGAAGAGTGTTCATTTGATATTTTAAAACTACTTGTAAATAAAAATGCAAACAGAAAGCAAAGTGATCGTCCATCACTACAAATTGCACAAGATTCAGAATCCATCAATAAAACCAATTCTGAGGATGCAAAACTTTTAGACGAAGTCGAAGGACAAACAAAAAAAGCCTGACACAATTACTTCTATGACCGTTTTAAAAAAATCTATTGATCCTCTACATAATGCTATTTGGGCTGGAAAATTATATGAAGTTCGACAACTTTTAGAAGATGGTGCAGATATTTGTAAGACCGGTAGAAGCAACAAAACTCCTCTTATGATAGCTGTTGAAACAGGAAATCTTGAAGCAATCAAACTTTTGTTCGAATTTGGAGCCGATGCTACGATGCAAATTGCATTTTTAGAGGCTGTTACTTTGGGCAAAATCGATATAATTAAGTTTTTTATAACACAAAAAGTTTTAATTAATTGCACATATCTGGAAAGAACTACACCCCTAGTTGAAGCTGTACGGGTAGGGAATTTAGATGTGGTGAAGATTTTAATAGAAAATGGCGCCGACGTTAATTTTACAACCAATGAAGGCCATAATAATCCACTGTTTGAATCTCTGAAAAATGACAACTGCGACATTACGAAATATTTAATAAGTCAGGGAGCGAAAATGAAGGCAATGTGGTTAAAGAGATTTACTTTAAAAATTGTGAAGAATTTAATTAAAATGGAAATCAAATTGAAAAGTATTTTGTTGGACGACTTTCAGCGTAATACTTTACTAAATGTTGTGGAAACTAAAAGTGCCCTTGTTGTTAAGTACTTTTTGGAACAAGGGCTTCCAATTGATTTGTATGATAAAAAAGGAAAAAAGTCCACTTGCAGTTGCTGCAAAAAATGGTTGTTTCCACATTGTTAAAATTTTAGTCAATGCAGGTGCTGATATTTTTTCGGCTACGGAGGAATTGGACGAATTTGCCAAACAAAATGAGGACTTTTATATTTATTATCAAACTTTGAAAACGAAATTTAAATCTACACCAATTTCTGAAGGTAAGAAGTCATTTTTAAAATGTTGTTTATATTTAATTTTATTGGTTTTAGAAGAAGCTGTCGACGAATCTCAAGGAATTGAAAATTAAATAATAATATCTATGTTTCTTTTGTACCCTTCAAAATAAAAAAAAAGTAATGCATTTATCAAAAAACATTTTTTTTTACTTTTGTCTGAAAACTGGAAACAACACCTTATACCTAGTGAGGAACGAAATAAATCAGATTTTTCAAAATACTTTTTAAAATAAAAAAAAAATGGAAAATTTTATGTTTCATTCGTAAAAAAACCTAAAAATAATAATTTCTTTTTAACTAAAATTTGAACATATATTTTCAGCTTCACAAAACAAATATGGTCTAAGTGGCTCTAATATAGGAAAATATGCATCAATGTGCAAAATTTTTATTAACAAAAACAAATCCGATTCAATAAAGATGTTTACATCACGTAATAAATACATACAGGGTGAATATAAAGTATGAAATTATTTGCCTTCAGAAAATAATAATTAATATAAATTAACGTAATATAAAAAATGGGATCGTATTTTGAAATCGAAATTTTGTCTTGTTTTTGAGTTGTGCGATTTTTTTTAGTCAAAATTGCAATTTATGTAAAAAAAAAATTGAAAAAATTAAATATTAAGTAGATAGTTGTAATCTTTAGATCATAACCTTTATGAGAAAAATAATTTTATAGTGGGTTGCTATTTAAGAAAATAATTTTTTTTTGTAGAACTCTAAAACAAAAAAAGATTTCGAAAAATTTTATTCTTGATAAAACATCACATGTTTAAAGTACTTTATCGTTCATCAATTAGTTTTTCCAAAAAATTTATAGTTTAAGCAAAAAACGTTTGGTTCCATACTTTTTATTCACCTGGTATTTCTCTATTATTATTTTTTTTTCTCGCTTAAATTTGACTGGAACCAGAGCCCCCAGTCTCCGACAACTGAAGGGTAATTCCAGTCGGCTTAATCCATACCCTAGAACCTGCTCCATACGACCGCATGGTAAGCAAATCCTAGGTCCAAAAATCGTGTGCCCTAAGCAGACGCAATGAGCCGAGGATTACCGCCTTCTGCATTTGACCGGCAAGTCGTTCAGCTGCGTCGCGGCATGCCGGAATGATCTTCAAAGACGAAAGCAGCGTTGGTCTTGCACCCCCTAAACATCCGATGACCAAGACGACCAGTTTGATAGAATAGCCAGGATACAGCCTACGGAGCTCCTGAAGGAGATCTCGGTATTTTAACCGCTTGTCCTCCTCCTTAGCAGAGATGTTTGGCTCAGCCGGAGCTGAGAATTCGATCACAAACATCTCCTTAGATAGAGGATCGAGGAGGACAATGTCAGGCTTGTTGGCCTGAATGAGTCCTGTAGTTGAAAACGAAAAGTTCCAATAAATTCGGCACTTCTCATTCTCCACTACCGACTCAATGTCTCCTGGAGCATAGGGAAGCACAGGTGTTTCGTCTACACCGTACGAGTGTCTAAGGTGGTAGTAGACCACTCGTAAGGCCGCATTGTGGCGATGGATATAGGACGACACTGCATACTTCGGACAAGCCGACAGTATGTGCATCAGTGTCTCTGGTGCAGTGCGACATGCCCTGCACCGGATATCCGGAATGCCCATACCCATCACGCGGCTGCGATAGACGAGCGTGTTAAAAACACCATCTTAGCAGGCTATGATAAACCCCTCCGTCTCCGACTTTAACCCACTTGCCTTCAAGAAGGCAAAGGTCAGCCGCTGAGACAAGCCCTGGTCTTCTATGGTTTTATAGKAGACACCATGCATGGGCTTGTCACAGTGCTTGCGCAATAAACTGCGCACCTCGGCTTCCCTTACGTGGGCCTGGAAACGAGTATCCTCCCACTCTGTGACTGAGTTTTCAGACACTCGTTCCTCATCGAAGACAAGACCGAGTTCATCCGCTGCCCTTCGTGCTGCCCTAAACAAAAATGCTCCCACCTCCCCTCTTTCGTGTTCGCATACCATGCGAAGAAGGGGATCCGAGCTCCTGATGATCTTACAGGCTGTACCCAAAGCTACTCTGTCGTGCAGACACCGCAAACTCAAGAGTCCACGGCCTCCCCGATTACGTGGGAGATATAACCATGGAACGGATGATTTTGGGTGATGACTCCTTTGAAGAGTCATCATTTTGCGGGTCCCTACATCGAGGTTTTGCAACTCACCTTTAGTCCACTTCKCTACTCCAAAAGAGCAGAGCAGGATCGGAACGGSAAGCATATTTGTTGCGGCAACTTTGTTCTTCRCCGACAGTTCGGAAGACCAAATTTGCCGGAGCAGTWGCCGATACTTGCCACGAAGAGACTCTTTGATTTTACCTACCWCTTGAACATTACGCTGTTCAATGCCGAGGTAGGTATAGGTCTCTCCGGCATTCAGATGTTTAAGAATGCTTCCATCAGCAAGTTGCTCATCCTCTCCGTATTCTCCGCATCGTRCTCTCTTGATATGYACCAGTGCGCATTTGTKRGTTCCGAACTCCATTCCAATCGCATGAGTATACTCCTGCACCACCCTAAGAGATTGTTGTAGTTCTCTTTTTCCGGAGGCGTAAAGTTTAAGGTCATCCATATAGAAAAGATGGGTGACCTTATGCCTCCGGTGCGAAGGTGGGCCGCAAGTATATCCCTTTGTTTTTCGTAAGGCAATTGAAAGCGGAAGTAGCGAAATGCAAAACAAGAAGGGGCTCAAGGAATCTCCTTGAAACACCCCTCTCCGGAACGTCACCCACTCTGTGCGAACTTTTGTGGCACCTGATGTTATGGTGAATCTGGTTCGCCAAAGTAGGATCATTCGTTCTAGGCATTCCACTATAGGATCAGGCACCGCAAGGCTCTTGAGAAGGTGCACAACGAGATGGTGAGACGTTGTGTCAAACGCCTTGCGGTAGTCAATCCAGGCCATCGAGAGGTTCCGCTTGTACTGCCTGGAGTCCTGCGTGATAGTACGATCTATCAGCAAGTTCTCCCTGCAGCCAGCCACACCCCTCTTTGACCCTCGCTGTTCGCATACCTCACCAAAAACAGGATCCACTGCTTCAAGTATCCGCATGTATAAGACCCTTCTAAAGATTTTATAACATGCGTTTAAACATGTGATTGGCCTGTAGTTCTTTGGATCGGACAAATCCCCGTTCTTAGGAAGCAACACGGTCCGGCCCTCGACAAACCATTGGGGGATCCCCTGCTCCCCAAGCATCCAAGCATTAAAGATGCGGACCAAATGTGGATGGGTTGATGGAAACTTTTTCCACCAGTAGGTGTTAATCCCATCCGGTCCAGGAGCAGAGAAGTTCCTTGCACCCGTTAAGGCACCTTGAACCTCCTCAAGGGTTATCGGTGGGCACAGGTTGTTTGGCCCCCTCTTGTTTTGCATTTCGCTACTTCCGCTTTCAATTGCCTTACGAAAAACAAAGGGATATACTTGCGGCCCACTTTCGCACCGGAGGCATAAGGTCACCCATCTTTTCTATATGGATGACCTTAAACTTTACGCCTCCGGAAAAAGAGAACTACAACAATCTCTTAGGG
>NW_025401050.1:1423806-1427882 GCF_015345945.1 Tribolium madens | reverse complement strand
CATTAAGTTGCGAGGCGGAAGATCTGTAGTGACGCTAGATTGGGAAATTTAGGGGGTTTTTCTTACATTAATCTCATTTCAAACAATTCATCAACATCATTACTTGATAGCAATATCCGTAATGGTGAATCTTACCTAACTGCAGGTCTAAACCGCCGGGTCAGTGGAGTGTAAAGGTTGTGGAAATTATTTGTCAGGGAATTATGTCTTGCATAACCGTCTGTCAAATGGTTTCTACTTCTTTTTCCGGGTCAAATAATAATAAAAAAAATTGCACATCGACGTCACCATATATCTTACTCGCTTTTTAGTGTCTCTCACCCCAAGCTACGAGGCAACCGTCTTACTTTATAAATCTTGAGCTAAAAAGTCCTTGCAATCACAATTCGTTTACATGACCTACCACTCTAATAATGTAAGCAAATTTTGCTTAAAATTTATTTTCGAAAAATATTCAGAAAACACAATCATTGCACGGTAAGATATAAATAAAAAATAATAATATAATGTGATTATTTTCAGGTTTTATTGAGAGATGTCACGAAGCAACAGATTCAATCAATGATTTAAGGTTTACTAAGTTTATTTTCTGTATGTTTTTATAATAAAAAAACAATTATAAAAATGTTTGAATCATTATTACTTACTAGAGAGAATAAGTGTTTTGTCAAAAATAATAAATTCCTACTTCACACCCCTGGTTTCGTAACTATTGCTATATTTACTGAGGATACTGATCACGAATGTGAACAATTATTATTGCTAGGAATGGTTTTGTTCAAGAAGGATAACTGTTCGGCTTATTTTGTTATAACACGTTTCATTCCAACCTACATCTACATTTATTACATCTAGTATAATAAATTTTTGTTCCTAAATTTAAAAAGTGCTTGTTGTAGTAAGATACAACTAAGGGTATCATCAGTAACTTTACACAATTCAGGAGGTACAGTTTCCGTCATTTTGCATTTATCTCGTGCCATATCTATCGCCACTTTTGTCACTTTTTAAATATTTTTTTTGTATGAAATAGTGGGACCTTCTGGCTCAAAATTTGTCAGTAAAATTCAATTGTAACAAAAATTCTTCATTTAACCTGAAATCAAATATTTTTATCTATTTCACCTCAAAAAACAAAGTTGCGACGTTGCCAGTGAGGTGATAGCTGTGTCACAAGGTACCCATTTTTCAATTTCAAAGCTTGGCAACCCTCATTCACGAACGTTTTTTCGCAAGTAACCTTATACATACCAGGTGAATAAAAAGTAAGGAACCAAACGTTTTTTGCTTAAAATATTAATTTTTTGTAAAAACTAATTGATGAGTGATAAAGTACTATAAAAATGTGATGTTTTAACAAGAATAAAATTTTTCAAAATTTCTTTTTGTTTTTGAGTTCTACAAAAAAAATAATTTTTTTAAATGGCAACCCGCTATAAAATCATTTTTCTCATAAAAGCTATACTCTAAGGATTACAACTATATGCTTTATCTTTAACTTTTTCAAAAAATTTTTTTCACATAAATTGCTATTTTGACAAAAAAAAATCGCATAACTCAAAAACAAAACAAAAATTCGTTCTGAAAATATGATCACATTTTTTATATTATTTTAATTTATATTAATTATTATTTTCTGGAGGCAAATGATTAAAAATAAAACCGCTTAGTTCCACACTTTATATTCACCCTGTACATACTACCGTGTTCGCAATAAAATTATCTTTATTTTCATGTACAGGGATTTTTTTATTAGTATATACATTGCCCTATGTACTGGTCAGTCACAGGAGAGTTACTTCTGAAATAAGTTGGGCGACAACCCATTATACAATTCAAATGGGCGTCTAGCTTTCTCATTTTTAAAAATTATAAAATTGAATCCAAGAGTACTTTGCATATCTTTTCATTTTGACATTTAAAAAGTAACGAGTCAATTTTCGTTTAATGCAATGTATTATTACACAAATAACGAGAAAGTGGACATGCTCTTAATCTATGGAGAATGCAAAGAAAAAATCTATGAGACGAAGAGGATCTGAAGAACAGAATAAGGCAAAAGTCCAGAAACTACTTTGCGACGTGTGAGACACTCAATACTAAACAGAGTTACGTGTCGATGGAAGAAAGACACTTTGAAAATTTCCTGCACTAGTGACGCTGGTGTATTTTGTTAATACTTGCATTTGCTTTTTAATATTCATTGATTAAATAAATTAGGTACTTGTCATTTTGACGACCTCACTCATTTTCAACCAGCTCACATTGATTACTGAATTAATTTAAATAAAATATTATATCCAGTTACATACGCGAAAAGTATTTTTGGTTGCAAACTAATTAATTTTCAAAGTAACTCACCTGTGACTGACTGTGTATACAATTTAAAAAACCGGGTCAATTTCATAGGGTAGGCAACCAACATTTCAGGCTTTAGAGGGTACTAGATATTAAAATATTCAGAACTAAAATTTTGTGTCAAGTGTCAGTCTTAAAACTTAAAGCGCAGCTTTTAAAAGTTAATACCATTTATAATACCATGTACACCAAAGTAGATTGGGAGATATGGTCCCCTCGCTTGGCCCCCACAATCGCCAGACTTGACACCTAACGATTTTTTTCTTTTGGGTTATTTAAAAACAAAAATTTATACTAATGTTCCAATGCAAAATGTAGAAGAGCTGAAAGAACGTATTCGTACAGAATCTTATATAGATCTTGAATTTATCAGAAATGCAGTGGGGGGTTTTCAAAATCGCTTGGGTTATGGTTTGGAACTGTAAGGAAAGCATTTTGAACACTTGCTTGAATTATTAAATATTTTTCATGTTTTGATTGGTTTCAATTTTTTTTTTAAATTAATATTTAATTACATTTACTTTGTTGTTTTTTAATAGTTTGTCTTTTATTTATCGATATTAAAGTCTTTGTAATATTGGTTGCCTATGCCTAGAGTCATAGAGTAACGGCTAATCGTAATCATAGTAACATTGAAATTGACACGTTTTTTTTTTAATAGGGCTATGTATATTAATAAAAAAAGTTTTCAAACTTAACAAAAGCAAGAGTGTATTTTGGGTTGCCTCTTAAAATTGGTTAGCCCTGTATAATTAATGTCAGTTATGTCATGGCTAAAAGTGAGGTTATGGTCTATTGTTTTCGTCTGAAAATTACTTAAAGTAAGTAAAAATCTCCGCAATTACAATAATTTCATTGTTTTTTTTTAGTTCAATTAAATTGAATAATCTTAAATTGTTACAGTAAGAATTATGTCTATTAGAATATTACAACAATTGAGGCACAGTTATTTGGGTTAGTGTATCAAATTTAAATTTGTGTGAATTTTTAATCGCAAGGCAATTGAAGAAGGAAAAATACAAGTGTTTTCATACTTCAACAAATATTGCTTTGATAAAAGTTATACATGACGATTTTTGTATAAACTTTGATTAGTTATCTTTATACTGACTAGAATGAAATAAGTTCAAGTTTTTATTTTTGCAGCATATGGTGGAGTGCGCCCCAAATTGAATTGCGTGGAACTCAACAATTATTTGAGTCAAGGTAAAGCATTAAATTTTAAGTTATTATGTATGACTTTTGATGAAATTGACTCCTAGATTATTTTAGGAAATTTTAAACAAAGAATAATGGAAAGTACTTATAAAATTAGAGTCGTTATTACTTCATAAATACTTAGAAATTGTATAGTCAATGTTATGCCATTAAATATCAAATTATGCAACCTTATCACCTTTGGTGCTTTTTTTGTTGCATAGTTTTTTTTAAATTTCATCGTTTGATACAACCAAGCACTTATTGAAAGTTAGTCTTAAGGCTCTTCATCGTAGAAGATAACGGTAAATCCTGAACTGCAGTTGTATGTTTAATTTTTTTGTGTCATACAACATTGCAATTCGTCATTTTTAACCGATTTTCTATGCGTCAGCCGGCTATCACTGTTGCACTCATCGGTGTTCATATCTCCTTCAACGACAGCAAATTTGAAAGGCCGATAGATACGACCCGGGTACCTACTGGTAATAAAGTAATAAATTTTAGAATAGGGCCTCATC
>NW_025401050.1:1388404-1421016 GCF_015345945.1 Tribolium madens | reverse complement strand
ACACCGATGATGGGCTCATTCCAGGATACCTCAACCAAACGGGGCACTGGGAGTGCAATGACCACCTTTTGGCACCCCTCCTCCAGAGACTATTCTTCATCTAGACCTGGTTGTGCAATGGGCGCAGGTGCGGTGGCCGCTCCAGAGTGCTAACCCCACAAACAAAACAAAAACRAGACCTGGAGGCCTCACGACGCCGTGACCCTCCAGAGTCACCTGTTGGACTAGACTCAGCGGTGCAATGGACAGGTAGTATCCCACTGACCCGTCCTGCTCGACGACTAGCCGTGGATAAAAGAGGATAGACAGACTAATAGTTTAGCTCGACATGTCGGGGCTCAACTTAATAATATTCATCAATTATCAACAATCAATTCAAATATCAATCTCATAAAATATTATCAACTTCAATATCTTCCAATTAAATACCATCAACTAATTTATAGCGCATCAAATCAACTACAGTTTGATACCCTACTCAATACTCACCCAGGTTTCTGATGAATGTTTTCAACAATGATAAATATCAACATCACAGCGATTAAAATAATTATTAAACGACTCACCCTACCGTTGATATGGCAAATATCACGAATCTCTACCTCTTATTGGATTGGAAAATATCACACACCAATAGAACCAAGATTACTCTGTGATAACTCACTCACACCAATGGAACCCAGATTACTCAGTGACAAACTCACCTTTGAATAATAATTTGTAATAAACACTCACACTCGAACTCAAACTACCCCGATGAAGTGTGGGTTAAAACTAATTCTAACTCGACGATTTTTGGAGAATTGGTTCTCACAGTCTTAAAGACATCTGGTTTCGATCATCGACCACTCGGGGGTGGCTTGACTTGACCCTCGTAAATATTCCAAGTTTTATGGGTTTTCTCAGAAAAACTCTCGAGGTCTGTTTATAAAAACGTATTTAGTTAATTACTCGACATTAGAAAACGATGTAAGTATCAGGAATAATATTGCAATTCACTAAAGAAAAGTGAGAAAAAAAAATAAAAATTACGGTGGAAAACCTTGTCTTACATACTTATACATTATTTTTTAATTCTTATGTAAAAACTCTTCAAATACGAGGAATAATGAACCTGACTAAATTCTCGATGCATTACAATACGTTTTCATATTTTTTATGATAATTACATTAGCTTACTCTTCTATTCTACTTGATATTTTATAATTTTTTTTCTGAAAACAATAAAATAATTTGTTTCTCTATTCTGAAAACAATTGTAAGTATACAGGGTGCGCCAGAACTCGCGCTCCAGAGAAAATTTTCAAGTAAGGTAAGATACCAGGAACATGAAAAAATGTTTAAAAAATCCTATGTGTCAAAAAATTTTGACATTTATTTTTTGATATTTGACATTTTTTTATATCTATTTAATGATACTGATGATCTTGTCTATGTTTTTTTAAAATTATTTAGTAAAGGGACAAAAATTTTGCCAATAAAAGCCACAAATAACATTGAACAGAGTTACAATTTAGGATACAGCTTCCTTGTTTCCTCTTTTAATAGCCTATAGTAAAAAAACTTGGAAAGTTATTTTTCCAACAGAAATAAACAGAGTCAAAGTGCAAACTTTAAACCCTCATAACTTCGAAATTTTTATAGATAAAATTTTTTTAACATTTTTTCTATGTTCCTGGTATCTTACCTTATATAGCATTTTTCTCTGGGGCGCGAGTTCTGGCGCATTCTGTATATTAAGAAGCGCCCTCTAGTATTATATTAAACCGCATTACAACTGTGGACTAGTACAACACCTACGGTTGTTGATAGCTTGAGACTAACTTTTCATGGTATTTACTTTTTATTGACATTTAAGCATTATTATCTGAGATAATTTGCACATATTTTGGAAGTAATTAAAAGTCAATAGTTATTTATTCGACGAGTACAGTTGGAGACAAAATACTTTGGTCGTCAGTGTCACTTGAGTGAGATTCAATTGTAAAGCATGCTTTAGGACTGTTAACCTTATTTTTAGCTACTGTCAATCATAGTTGACAAGTTGTATGTACATATTTTTGATAGGAAAATATAATAGCTGTCATTAATTTGAAATTGTCATTCATTTTAATGTTAAAGCTTGAATTACAAAAGTGTCAGAAAAGTGACGGCCAAAGTATTTTGTCTCCAACTGTACTATCATTGGACATATTCAAATTTAAACCAGATATTTTAGGGTTGCAAATTGCAGAAAAGAAAATGCTTTCTATTCTGTTCCCAACTGAAACAGTTATTCTTGATCAATTGGGAATAATTTTTTAGGCTATAACCTCGTTAAAATTTTTTTAAAAGTTAATATATTTAATTTACTATACTATACTGTAATATACTATGTTTTTATGAAAAATAAATGAATCTTTTCATATATTTTTTTAAAATTGTTTAATCATACGATATTTACAATTGAACAAAAATTAAAATATGTGTCATTTGTCATGATATAGGTGTCAGATTGTGAAAAATGTTTGGTTTATTTCACATTAAATTTTTTTAAATTGTCCATTTATAAGTGTTTTTTATCAATAATAATATTAATAACCTGTCAACGCTAATATGTAATACATAACTCATCAGTTATGACTGATTCTTTGCTTAGAAATATTTTACCTTTTGATAAGAGTGTAAAATAATAATTTGCTCTTATTGTATGGGATTAGGAGATGATTAAAAAGACAGATAACAAAATGTTACAATAAGAAATAAAATGTTTCTATATAGTGAGTATTTTCGCGGTAGTTGTTTTGTTGTACGTGCGACTTTAAAAATGTCTTTATTTTCGTTCATTTTTGCTCATAAAATTCTGTTGTTTTTTATTGTAGCTACAACAGCATTAGGAATTTCGACTATAGTACTAGGAATTGAAAATGCTGATTTAAAAACAAAACTCGACGAAAACATCACAACTACATCAGGAGTTGTTACAAAAACAACTTCTTTAGTGACTGCTACAACAACAAAAATTACAACAACAACAACAACAGAAACTCCTCCAGACATGTCTAAATATCGCCTGCCAGGGAACGCCATACCAACCATTTACGACCTCTACCTTTATCCTGACTTGAGAACAGGACTTTTCAAAGGACGAGTTACCGCTGAAACAAATATTGTTGAGACGACGAATGAAGTTGCAATGCATAACAATAAATTAAATGTGAGTCAAGTTTTGATCAATGATCAACCAGGAACTTTTGAATTGGATAAAAAATATGAACTTCTCACTGTGAAAAAATTAGACGGAACACAGTTTGTGAAGGGTAGTTCTGTTAACATAACTGTTGATTTTGATGGGGATATGAAGAACCGAATTGTGGGGTTGTACACGAGTTCGTACACGAATCCAGCAGGACAACAAAGGTAGGATTTTTTCTATATTTTTTAGCAGAATACTGCAAAAATTGCTACGCATGTGTTTTGTGTAAAAATTAATTACAAAATATTAATTTTGCTGTTTCATCAGCCATTATATTTAAGGTTATAGATACTACTATCAGACAATTTGAAGTAAATTTTACAATACAAATAAAACAATTATATTTCGAAACATTTACTGCTATTAATAATTATTGTAGTGAAGATTATAAGATTAATAAGGGTGGGTTTATAGAAGCCGAATTAAATATTTCGTTGCAATTAAAGTTAATTCGTTACGTGACTGGTTGAATTTTGATGAACACCAATCAGATTTCAGGATTTTGAAGTTAATTGCGGTTAACTTCCTTTTTTTTTTTGGTAATCTTTTCTAAATTCTACTGCAAGTATACAAAATACATCGATTCATCAATTTTGAAATACTTTAGACCATCGCCTCCTTAATCAAATGTATCAATATCCCGCCTGGGCGTTTCGTAAAAAATGCATTGGAGCAGTGATTCCGATTTTTTCTTAGTTACGGGGGTTACTAAGGAAAAACTGAATAATTTTTAATTATTAACGAAAAATAACGCAATTAATAAATGCTGTGAAGGAAGGATACAACAAAACTAAATACGCCAGGGAGAATTGATATTATGAGATTGAACCCTTTAAGCTAAAAAACTGAATTTGTTAAAAATTTTCCCCAGATTAAAGCGCCAACGGGAATCACTTGAACTCAAAAAATGCCCAGGCGAGAAAAGGATTATTTCTATGAAGACGGCGATGCTTTAAACTGATAATGCAATTATACAATTAAAAAAAAACATGACTTGCACAAAATTTAAAGAAACGATTTTTTTAAATTGGAATGTTTATAAGTGCAATAAAACTAAAGTTTTTTTATTCTTCTGTTTATTCCTGGGATTGGAAATGTATTTTTTGTTCATTCTAGTGTTTTGTGGCTACTGTGTTTGTCGTAGGTTAAATGTTTAATAAATATAAAAAAGATATACATATACAGGGTGTGTTAGAACTCGCTCCTCAGAGAAAAAATTCAAGTAAGATAAGATACCAGGAACATGGAAATAATGTTTAAAAAATTCTGTGTCAAAAAAATTTTGACATTTATTTTTTCACATTTGACAATTTTTTATGATACTGATGATCTTGTATATATTCTTTACAATTACTTAGAAAAGGTACAAAAATTTTGCCACAAATAACATTAAATAGAGTTACAATTTCGGATACAGCTTTATTTATTTTAATTTTATTTATTTCTTCTATTTTTGTCGACATCCACGGCTTCTTAATAATTTTTTTGGTAAGCTAGGGCTAAAATAATGAATAATTTAGTTAAAAATTATGTTATAGTATGCTGTGGTTATGTTGTTTTATTATTGATGAATATTTCTTGTTGGATCTTCTTGGTGTGGAAATAAGGAACACAAATACAATTTAAACCCGACACAACAAACTTTTATTTTAAACACAACGCATTTCAGATGACCACTTATCTTCAGGTGAGAATATAACTTTATGATTGAAACGCATTGTGTGTAAAAAGTGTGTTGTGTCGTAATCCGGCAGGTGGCACTAACGCAAAGGTTACACCAAATAATTGTCGTTATTAGGATGTTTTCCAAATAAGTAGGATAAAGAAAGTTGTGTGAAGTTTACATCAGATTTTTTTCTTTATACTTTCCTTATTCTATAAGGAAAGTATTGTAATTGGCTGAAATTTGACCTACCTATATTTTTACATTTCTGGCCGAATTATAGCTTCAAGACACCAAAGATGTTGGTTTGTGGTATGTGTGTGTGTCTGTCTGTAAACAGTATACTCGAGAACGATAAGAGCTAGAAACTTGAAATTTGGTATATAAGTTACTTGTAGGAAAGGGGGGGACGCAGCACGAAACAATTGGTAAAAATCGGTCGCACCGTTCGACCGCGACAACTAAGATCTATTTCGCGTGTAATCCGGCAAATAGCACTAACGCAAAAGTTAGGTTTGCTACTCGAATTTCCAACACTAAATTATTGTCGTAAGGATGTTTTCCAAATAAGTAAAATAAGGAAAGTCGTGTGATGTTCACACCAGATTTTTTAATTAATATAAAACAATTGTCCAACGAGAACAAGGTTAAGTAGTAAAATTTACCACAACCTCACAGTTTGAACTTTAATATCACGGAGGCAAGTATACACTTACAGTCGAGGTTATTCGGTAGTGGACAGTAAATAATGAAATTTGGCTAATTTCTCATGTTATAATTAGAGCGCATATAGCAGGTCTGTCGCCTCGATTTACAACATTCAATCGAGTCTATTATTTGTTTAAAATCGGTTTTGTTAGCTACGTATCAATAATATTATAATCTTCGAAATTTCTTAAATATTCTGATATACACGTGTAAATAAATTCTAATGTTTTCTGTAAAAATAAACAATGTAAAACAATGTTTTTGTGTGATTTAAACTTACCAAAGTGTTAACGAATCGAACGTCACTTTGTCTTACTGTACGTATTGCATTACACACATCTATTGCCATTTCAGTTTCATATTTTCGTATTACGTAAGATAAAACTAGGAAAATACCAATTGTTTCAACACCATCACTAGTGAAGAATTAATTAGTCAATTAATTAATTTGTCAAAAATTCGATTTTACTCACCTGCTGGGAATTATAATCTGATTGTGTTTCTTGATATCACAGATCAATTTTAAAATGTTGACAGTTGGTGATCGTTTTGGATGGTTTTTATATTCGTAAAATGATACATTTTTTTTACATGTGACCTGTAATTTAAATTATAATTTTCTGAAGCTTTTGTTTCAGAAAAACTTACTATTTTTGATTGTTTTCCATAAATCAATAAAGCTATTTTGCTTAAAATATAATAAGGGGTATCAGTACGGTTTAAAATTTGGATATTAATGACGAAATTGCGAGTTTCTTCCCTAAAAGGACGAACCTACATTTGATTATTTTTTTTATTCTAAAAAATATTTTGACTTACATTTTGTTCCAATTTGTTTAAAAATAAAACACAGCTTGTCGATTCGTGAGCCACCATTAGCCAGAATTTGGCATTTAAGTTTCCTTTTGGTTTTGGAGTGATTATATATTTTTTGCTTATTTCATAGCCATGAACTAATTTTTTTTTTAATGGCAATTAAAATATTATGTAAAATACTTACCAAAATTTGTTGGACAATTAAGAAAATGTGTTTTTTGGCCAAAAGATTGTAAGATTTTGTCATGCTCATGTAACTTTTCCACGTATTTCAGCTGACGCTCGAGTTTTTGTCTTTGATTTGTTACTGCAATTTGAACATTTTCTTCAGCATTAGTTTCAAACGGAAATTGTTCTTCCATTAAATATTCTAGTACAACTAAATGAGCTAAAATATAATGGTCCTAAAACACCTCGTGAGTTGTAGAAACAATAGGAAAAAATGTTACCAATTGATTCACAGTTCCAAACCTTTGCTCTCGTAAATTTTTTGCTAATTCATAAAAATTGACTTTGTTTTCAAGTTCAAGCATTTGAATTGCCAAGTCACATAAAATCAAAGTTCCTGTCCTGTTAGCACCAAAACTAGAATTTTTAAAAAAAAAATTTGTTATAAACAATTTTTCTTTGAAGATTACCCGGAGTGAATTAAAATCGGAGCCGAACTTGTTTTGTAATTAGTTCTCATCTTTTTTACAATTGGTAACAAATTATTTGAGGAAAAAAAATGTTGCTTTTTTAATTGGAAATGTTGGATTATTCTTTCACAGTCATTATAACGAACTTCCACTGTACGTTTAATATAACATTCAGAGTTTTCTTCTTTGGTTAAAAGAATTATAATTGAACCACACTCAAACATACCGTTTAACTTTTGAGGAAAATACTCAGCAGACATTCTCTAAAGAAGAATGTAAAATAGTATTAAAAACATTAAAACGATTTACACGTTTTGTTTTTCTATGAAATTTGAAGCCATTATAATTGTCTCAACTTGTTCTTGCCATATCATTCTCCAGAAATCTTTTATTGTGTAGAATTTGGGACCAGGACATGCAATGTAGGTCTTGGGACGATTATACCCCTGCAATGTGAATTGTTTTTAATTTTTTCTGTTGAGTAATAGTCTCAAATTTACATTAATATAACTAGCATTGATATAATCTCCTTTTCCTACACCTTCCATATCCTTAAGGATAACTCTATTTTGATCATCTAAAAAAAAATGTCTTTTTTTTTTCAATTATGTAGGTACTTACAAGGTAGATGCTTGTTGTCTTTATTTTTGTTTATATTTATCTTTTCCAAAGCTATGTTTGTTGTTTTTTTAGTTACATGGGGAATGGCCTGCAGTAAATGGATAAAATCATGTGTTACAATCTCATACTCGTACATGAAACACTTACAAGGAATTCTTCTTCTATTTGTTTGTTTTTTATTTTGTCGATTACAGTATTTTCAAAGTAATTCTTTTCTATGTTACTTACAAGTGGGGAAACCTAAAAGTGGTGAAAATTATGATCAAACCCTGTAGAAAACAAACTTTGTGAAAATAGTAGATTATATCCTTGTAAGACTAGAAGTGAATCTTTTTGTACTAAGCTCAGAGATTGAAGGTCGAGCGAAGTCGAGGCCGACAACTAGTCGAAGCACAAAAAGACCTTTTACTTTGAAGGATATGTACTATTTTTTCTTCTTGCGTAAAGCAACGGAAATTTGGACTCTGGTTACTTTTAAAGTAAAACGCCACAGTGTGGCACCGGTTGCTCTTTTTAGTGTTGATAAACATATATTTGATTAACTTACCTTTTTTTCCATTTTGAAACTCTGCTCAAAAGTATTTGTTTGCATATCTTTATTTTTTTCGTCGTCGATTGTAATTTTAGTTAATGGAATACTTTCTATATTTGTATTTGATTTTTTTTTCTTCTTATATAATGTTATGATTACGGCAACTCCAATAACTAATGGAAAAAGACCTAGCATTGTTATAAAAATTCGTTGAAATATAATTTGATCGTGTAATTTGTTATAACATCCATCAATTGGCTGTAGTGCAACTTGTTTTTTACAAATACAACCTTTTTTAGGATCACATACTTCACAATCTAAGTCACATTTCCTAAGACAACTAAAGCCCCAGTAGCCGTTTTTACAAACTAGAAAATTTACTGTTAACACAGAATACAAAGATATTTTAAAGTAAAGCACTTTGAGTACAAGCGGGTTTTTCATAACCCCATGCACATTCACAGTGATTTCCTATACAAATTTTGTACTTGTCACAAAATGGGTAGTTTATTCCCAAAACTTCACTACAAGTTAGATTGAATTGTTCGTCTAAATATCCAGGTTTATTCTGGAAGTGGTCATAATTTACATTTGTGTAATGTTTTCCCTTGCACTTATATTCCCGATTTTGGATTGGCGCCGTATTCAAAGTTTCTATATAAATGTTTTTGTTAACAATATGATGTGACGTCAAATCTATTATTGATAAGTAATAAATTTTTTATTATATAAATAGATTTGATTTTCTTACCCTTTACATCAACAGGTGGATCAATGTGTAGTGTTGAATAATTATAAGTTCTAGTTACAACACATATTATAACGTTTTCTTTACTTAATGTTATAATTTTTGATAGAACTATTCTAATCAAAATTATTACGAATAAACTCGTCCACAGGTACATTTTAACTGATAGCTTAAATCGCAATATTTATTAAATTATAATCTGATAATTTGGATAAGGCGTATTTGAAAAATTTGATAATTTTTATTTATTTTGTAAATATAGGTTCTATACATAAGGAATTTTATCCGAATGTGAATCAAGTTCTATCAGGAATGTTGACACTAATGTTTTTATTTTCTCCAAACGAAATATTATTTTTTTGATAATGTGCTAGAATGTACATACTTACTCCTACATGTAGGTGTTTTTCTGTTTTTTTTATTCTTTTCTTTATTGTACCTTTGTTTATCATTAATCGTTATTTATCATAACTTCTTATAACGTTACAAATGAAAAAAAAAACAACTATACTTTGTAAACTGATAGATTTTACTTTTTTGACATCTTGGTGAAAAACTTTATAACAAGAAACGTACTAGAAAAGCTATGCTAAATGGCACTAAATATTCCTACGCGGACAGAATTTTGACATTTTTTATTGTAAAAGTTTTAAAATACGGAAAACTGTGCCATGGAGAATGCCATGAATGATGTTACCAACATATTCCACAACTATGCGGTAAGATGTGTGCACTTATTCTAAATATTTTTATTACAATTTTTGGAGGTTAGGATCATGGACCTAGTATAGTAAATACTACCTCCATGGTTAGGACACATTGACTAACATTCAAATTATTAACTTTTTATTCCCTAGCGCCGAAACGCAGTTATATTACTGTGTGCAATATTAAAGCTGCTTTTTTTAAGACATTCCTACTAAAATGTACTTTCCCGCGAAATTTCTGTGGGGAGGATGTTGGCAACTTAGTTACTTTTCTGTCACTATTCTATCATTATCTGGACTACAGCATCATATTATGTATGTGTGAATAATAAAAGTAATTTTCTTTAGCACATCATCTACGTAACACAATAATCATAATCAAGGTCAGCCAGCTTCTTCAATGTCGGGGTTATTTTATTGCAATGTCACATCATTAGATTTAACCTCTAACTTCAGATTTTTCAGAAAAACAAAACGAATTGGTTGAAAATATATATTGGATAGCTATGAATCCAGTCGTGTAGTTAATTATGGGCAAAATGTTTATTTTTTACATAATTTTATTTTACATCATTACTTTTAAAGACGTTACAATACTTTTTTGATCAAAAACACTTTTTTATTATCAGTCGTTTGCTTGTTTTAGATAAGATGTTCTTTTCTTTCTACAGCCTACCTACTTTATTTTATTTCATTTTCAAATTGCCAAAAAACAAAAGTTTGTGATAAATAATGGGAAGTGAGCTTGTTAAAAGACAATATGTAATTTAATGAGGAATCCAAAAATAATAAAATATCCAGATTTGTGAAAACTGTTTTTTTTTTTTGGCCAAGTTTTATTGCGACATATTAATATTTTATTTGAGAGATTTTGCTTGTCTAAATTTTATTATGAGTTTTATCTATTATCTACCTTGAATGATTAGATTATAACTACCGGTTTATTATAAGTGATTCTAACATTGAGTCGCTTTTGAAATTTTCGATTATTTTACGTTCAATAAAAGCCTCTTTATACAGAGTGTTTCGGCTAATCCCCACAGAAGTATTGGGAGTTTTAAGAGGGACGTTGGAGAACAAAGAGAACTAATTAGCCATCGTATACGGCTTTATTATTTTTCAAAATATTTTCCTTGAAGATCATGCATGCGCTTGAACCAATTTTTAAAACACTTTTTCTACTCCGAGTGAAGAAACAAACATGCATTTTAAAAGCATCAACCGCTTTTTCAGGCGACTGCAGTTTACTTTTGGACTCATACGCACTAGATCCATGATTCGTCATATGTTATGATGTTATAGACGTGTTTTAAAGCACCGTGATCTTATTTTTTAAGCTTTTACTTTGAAAACTTGACACGGCCGTTTTTTTAAGCGATTGCCGAATTATGTGGAATACAATACAATCTCCAAAAATGTTTCAATCTCACGATATGTCACACAACGATCTTGCAATATCATTTCACACACAGCATCAACGTTTTTTGAAAGAACAACTGATTTTGGACGATTTTCACGAAATGAGCAAACACAATTGAATTTAATATACCACCAGTATACAATAGTTTTTAATGGTTTTTCATCGTCAAAAATCGAATTAAGTCCGTTGATGCACTGTTGTTGAAATAATTCACGTTCAATTTTGAACGTGAACTTGAATTTTTTAAGCTACTGTAAACCACACAAAAATTGCCGGTAGGTCAAAAAAAGCGAGTTTTACGATAGTAGGTCTTGGGTAAAATCTAAGGTAAAGTGTGGGAAACTTCAAATAGGTGCACATAGCTCGATTTTTCTAAATGAAACGCCCCATTTTTTTTGCTTCTCTTGAGCCGCCTACGATATCAGTAATTTTTTATATTAATTTAAGGATTTTAGCCAAGACTTTTTAAACTTAAACGGTTAACAAACGCTTCAAAACTTTGTGTATTTTTTATTGATTTTGGTAAGTAGAGATAATCTATTAAAAACTAAACAAACCAAAACAGTGATGATGGTTCTAGTTAATTTTTGCTCTCCAAATTTTTATTATAAATTTTTAGAATAAAACAATTTTGATATTAATAAAAATATGACTTTATACATTTTATACATACAGGGTGTGTCAGAACTCGCTCTCCAGAGAAAAATTTCAAGTAAGATAGGATACCAAGAACATGAAAAATTTTTTTTTTTTTAATTCTGTTACATTTATTTTTTGACATTTAATATTTTTTGTCTATTTAATGATACTGATGATCTTGTATATGTTTTTTTTTTTTATAATTATTTAGTAAAGGAACAAAAAAATGTCAATAAAAACCACAAATAATATTAAACAGAGTTACAATTTAGGATACAGCTTCCTTGTTTCGTCTTCTAAAAGACGTAGCAAAAAAACTTGGAAAATGATTTTTTTAACAGAAATAAATAGAGTCAAAATGCAAAATTCAAACTATCATAACTTCGAATTTTTTATAGATAAAATTTTTTAAAGGTTTTTTCCTTGTTTCTGGTATCTTACATACCTACGTTACATGGCATTTTTCTCTGGGGCGCGAGTTCTGGCGCACCTGTATTTTAAAGGTACAAACTGTAATGGAAATAAGTACCTTTTAGTCAGTAATGAAACTTAGTTTGTATTGCGTATTAAAAAAATCAATTTAACTTTAATGTGTCTTAAAAACAAAGCTGAAAAATACAGATGATAGATTTTATGTAGGTGCAATATTTCAAATAATTTTAGTATGGCTCATTCTCCTCCGGTCTGTAAATAATAATGTCAGCGCATAATTCGTTGTAAGCGTAATATCAAAACATTGATTTAAATGTAATTTAATTCTCTCCTCCCTTCACTCACTCACTAAATCACCTAAACAATTACTTCCATTTCCATCTGTCTCCGAAGCCCATAACTCAAACCACGAGCAATTCAAATCGTGCAAAAGTCGCATAACTCCAGTGAAACTCGCCGTAAGAATTCCAGTTGAATATTAATCAGACACCTGTAATGTCTGCACTCACGAACCTTTTGTCCATTATTACTCGACCAACAGCACCGGAGTAACGCACTCGAAACAGGTCTCTAACCACGTGAAATGTTCCAATGAACGATGACTTCGGAATCGCGCAGTGAAAAACCGAAACGGAAATCGCGGAAAACTCTTGGAGTGTTACTTAGTTGTTGTCTTTTCCTTGCAATTGTGTGTGCTTCACTTTTGGCGGCTCTGGTCCTCATCGGGAAACACATTGTGTATAATTCTGCGCCACGAAATGTGGTTAAAACGTTTAAAGAAGTGCCGAAATATGTTCATTCGCGATTACCGCGAAACACTTTTCCTCTCAGCTACGATATCATCCTCAAGCCGGATCTGGAAACGGGAAGTTTCACGGGAACGGTAAACATAACGGTAAATGTGATGGCAACTAGGAACGACCTCATCGTCAATAGCAAAAACCTGAATATTGAATCGGTGCATCTAATGCGTGATTGGAAAAGTGTTGAAGTTGAAAATGTGGAAGAAAATGTCATTGATGAAGTTTTGATTGTTGAAACTGGAGAGATTCTTTATCCGGGGATTTATAATTTGTATTTCAAGTACAACGGAAGTATGTTGAACAAAATGGTTGGTTTGTATAGGAGTAGACGAGTAGACAACATCACCGGCTTGACAAGGTAATTGTGAGAAGATTATTTTAGCGTGAAACAAAGTGGTTTTTAATTGAGATATCCGTCAGTGTTTTTTTTTGCATGTAATAAAGTGAAGGTGTTGTTTAGGATATTAATTGATTATGTCATAAGAACGTAATTAAGTTCTGTTTTCACTTTCTACAAAAAGATTTGTTACAGTTAAAAGTAGCATAAAATTTTATGCTTAGGGAGCGAAAATTGAATAAATGTTGAGTAATATGTAAGAAATTGTAACATGCAAATTACCCAATTATTTACATATACCTACCGGGCGATTTAGACACAATTCGTAATAGAAAAATTTGTTAAGACTAGCAAAATTATAACTTATATTGATTAAAAAAATTAGTGTTATTACAATTTATGTAATTTTATAAAAATACAAGTAGAAGTTAATGTACGAGGAGATCGAAGTATAAGTAGGTGATAATACTGAAAGCATTGTAATTCTAATAAAAGTTTATTTATTTGTTTGTTTATGACTTGTGACAATCAGTGGCACTAATAAATGACGTATTTTATTCTGTAAGCGCAGTTATGCATTAAACATAAACAAAAAATAATTTTTGTTGACGCAGTTAGTTAATAAATTTTATTGCCAACACATAGGATAAAAACTAAACCAATGATTACTAACGCAAAGGATTTTGATCTGATCTGACAAAAACCAAATAAATTATGAAGAGGAGGAAAAAGAAATATGTTACGAAATTTACCAATAGTAGAATAGATAATATTTAAATTATAGAAAAACAATACATTTAAAAATGCTGCATTATTCTTTTTTGTCGGCTTTAGAAAAAAGGTTGTTTGTATTTTGCGTCGGAATTCGTATTCGAATGAAGGAAAAACACACACATTTCGCATGTTTAATACAAATAGTTATTTAAAACAATCTTTATCGTCGTGTATAATATTTTGTTTTATATTCTACTCACCTACCAGAATTGCTTGAATATAAACAGTAGATAAAAATTACTTTATTTCACTAGACGATAAAAGACTACTTTATCTACTGAAATTAGTTGATAAAATCTAGACAGTAGATACAAATTATTTTATTTCACTAGACGATAAAAGACTACTTTTTATCTATTGAAATTAGTTGATAGAAGCACTCTTTAACATTGAGTACAAAATAAAATAAATTTTTAAGTCATTTAGAATTAAATTTTTACTAGATGAAACAAGAAGTACTGATTAAAATTTGGTTTTATTGAATCGACAACCAGCTAAAATTCGTAATAGTACCTATTAGAAATACATAGTAATTTTTTTCTTTTAATGTTCATACTTTTGTTGTACTTAAAACAAATGAAACCTTTTCTAATATTCTGTAGTAAAATAAATAAATATTAATGCCTTTTCAAAACTTTTTGAGAGAAATTTTTAGTCTAAGCTCTAGAATTAAATTTGACTGTCATGATAACGTGTGCAATTTTTCTTATTAAAAATTGTTTTTCGAAATTGATTACTAAGGCCCGATTGCTGGTACAATTAAACTTCAGTTAAAATTTAACCGTTATATTGTTGCTAAGGTAGCGCTGATCTGATTGGTGTTGCCATAGTTTAACCAAGGTTTAAATTTATCTCTCAGTTAAATATGTTTCCAGAAACCGGGTTATTTACGAGAGAGTTATTTCAGAATTTTTTTTGTCGTAACCAACAATACTAATATCACTAACTACTACAAAATAGTTATTTATATTACAAGGCCGTGAACTAGGACTTTTTTTTATGAGAATCGATATCAATAAATAATTATTCTAATAAAAAAAATATAGTTCACGGCCATGTGTCATACAAAATTTTGTGTGCAACTGTGAAAAATTACCAAAATTAAAGTTTCGATTAATAACAGATATCGTGGATTCAGTTATTATTTAGTTAATTATTTTCGAGATTTGAAATCAAGAAATTGTTGCAATATGTATAATGGGTTGCAAAAAATTATTCAGAAATAACCCTCTCGTGAATAATCCTGAACAAGGTAGATTATAAAAAACGTCTCAAGCCATAACTTCATTATTCTTAGAAATATGACAATACTTCTTATACCTAACAAGTTGCACAGTTTCTTGTCATCTATTGTTTGACATAGATGCCCAATCAATGCTGCTTCCTGTTTCATCGGAAGTGACATCACTTTCAGTTCGTTAAATGGAACATCCTGTATATTTTATTATTTTTTAATTCTTCGTTAAATTGTCTTTCTATTATTTATAACTAACTTTTGTCTCTAGGCAATTAGAAAATTAAATTAAATAAAGTAGGTTGTGGAATGAATGGAAATTTTTTATTCATTTTATCTAAGACAAGCAAAAAACTGTTCAATTTTTTTTCTAACGAAGTCGATGCATTGACGCAGTTGCCGTGCAAGCAAATTACGTGTTTGACATTTAATGGGGTTGTAACTTAGTATTTGTGGTATTAGTATTTCAAATTAATAAATTTATATTGACCTTTTACAGTTATTTATGTTTTAAAATAATTATTTAAGAGTTTTTGCCTCATTATACATATACAGGGTGATTCACGAAGAATAATGAGCCTGATCAAATTCTCGTTGCAACCACCATTACATTTTCGCAAGTTGTTTTGGACACTTTAAAAAAAAATTTGAATCCACGAGGCCTATTATTATCAATCATCATCATTGTCATTTTTTACAAACGCTATAAATTTATTATAAACTGAGCAAAATGAAGACTTACTCCAATGATGAGAAGACTGACATGATTTTTGTTTATGTTAGTTTTTGAGCAAATCGGGTTATCAAAGCGAAGGGAACCACTGGGTGAAGCTTGAATGGATGTCTTTCGTAAATCTTATTTTAATAATACCCATTATTGTGTTAGTATCTAAATTATTTTTATTTTTCATTATTTTAATATCAAAACTGACAAATTGTAGTATGCTTGCTATGCTTTCATATTTATTACAAATCATTTTTGAAATCTGTCTGACCTATGAAAATGTAATATTGGTTGCATCGAAAATTTGTTCAGGCTCATTATTTATTCCTCGTGAATCACCCTGTATACCATTTTACAAAAACATTGCCACAGGCTATAGGAAATAATTGATTTACAGTTAATGCTTCCATTAATGTTATTTACTTTTACTCTTACTTGTTAAAGTTGTGATTTATAAATAGTAAATTATTTTACATGTTTGCATAAGTTGCCACTATATTAAAAACTTGTTTCCTTTTTTTTTGAGAAGTTTTTATAAATTATTAGTGTTACATATTTTGAAATTGGCTATCAATGCATGATGTTAAAATCGTACGCAGATTTTTGACGAATGAAAGCGTATATTTTAAAAATTTTGCTAAACATTTTTAGTAATTTAACAACACTGCAATTAAAATCTTCAAACATGTAATGTTGTTTTAAATTATTTTTACAGCATTGCATATAAGTCAAATAGGTAACGTTTTTTTTAAACAAAACTTGAATACGTTCCTCGATTTTTTTTAATTTAAAAAAAGGACAGATTACTGTACTAATACTTATAGAGTATTACTGCGAGGCACCGCAATCAATTACGTAGGGACTATGTTAAAAATTTTAAAAAATGTCCCGGTATAAAATAATAATACCGGGTGATTAGGAATGGCTGTTTGAATTGACAATATTAAATTTTGTCATTTAAAAATAGAATAATTATGCGTTCAATATTTCGATCAAAGTATTCTTGAGTCTGGAGTTTGCAACATGGAATAACGTAGAAGATATAAAAATTAATAGTCTCATATCTTCTATCTCTACTCATGAAGCTCTATCAAAAAGTAATTTTATTTCAAAATGTAATTTGGTTATTGTTATTTGGAAAACGTAGTTAATCTTGTATTCATAAATGTTTTTTGTTTTTTTTTCTTAGGTCGTTTAGGAAATGGTTAAACTAAATTAAAAAAAAATCAGGTATTGAATAATAAACAGTAACTGAATTGAAAATTATTTATCGTCACTCAATACAAATTGAAATCAACCACAGACACAAAACCATTTATTTATGGTTATGGGGAGTTATTATGAGTGACGGAACGATGATTTGTTATAAAGAAAAATTACTGTAAAAATTGTAGTTTGTTATCTGTTCTTCCAAATGACATCAATAAATGATTTGTATAATCTTGATTAATTAAAATCGACTCGGGGGCAAAAAAAACTGAAGACGAAATAAATAAATTGCAATTTTTTTACAATCTGGGATGAAGAATATGACAAATTTTCGTGGTCATAAATTTACAAAATTATGCATTCGGAGTACTTTTTTGAAGCCAAATTTATTGGTGTTATCAAAGATTTTGTACTCTAATTAGGGAGGCGAAGGCATTGGGGTCAATCCATTTTGCTTTGGAAAAACTATTTTTAAAAGTTTTAAGTTTATTACCTTTGCCTCTTAATTTAAAATTTTAAATAAGCATTTTGCGCAACTGTTTTAAGTTATACAATATGTATGCTCTTTGTGACACTGTTGGAAACAATTTTTGCAATAATTTTGTCATTACTGACTATGCATACTGTCGTTTTTAAGTGAGAAATTGTTTTAGATATATATATTTATTTATATTCGTATGACAAAATAATTTAATTGTTTTAGATCAACGTATTTCACCAAAACTAATGCAGTTTGAGCTATTTTTATTTGCAAATTTAATTTAAAAAGCGCTCAATAGAAAAAATAGTATAAAAAACATGTGTTATAAACACTCTCATTGTGATACTCGTGCATTTGTGACACGAGCCACGCAGTGCCGAGAGTGTTTGTAACACTTGTTTTTTAATATACTATTTTTGGTTGAATTAGAATTGGAGTTGCTTTTATTTTAAAAACTAGCACTCCCTATCAGTGTTTTCCCATTTCTGTATAATTTACTAAAATCTGTTTTCTGGAACTTAGACAGGTCATTTGTTCCAGCAAACGGATTAATCAATTCAAAATTTACGTGAAATGAAAGCATTTGATGCATACAGCGTGATTCCAAAGAACCGTGCACTCACTCGAGTGATTTTTTGAACCATTGAATTAATCTCAAAACTATCACTATCGAAACGATTGTACTACCCTTTCGAATCACCGTGGATAGTATTTTGGTGATTATGTTTGGATACATTTTTTTATTTTTATAATCTTACGACTTGTCTCTTATTTATTTGTCTTTGCAATATAAATTTTTGTTTTATTGTCTTTCAATTATTAATACTCTTTTTGTTATTAGCTTTCATAGAATAAAAAGCACACGGTAAATCAATTATATTCAACTTGATGAGATTCCATTGCACTTTAGAATCAATCTCTCCGAATTTTAAGTCGACTGGAACTAGTGATGTAAGACATATCGGTACCGTATAGTAAATTTTTCACTAAATGGGTCTTCACAAAAAAATTAAACTATTCTGAAAATAAGAAAATTATATAAATTATAATTATAATAAAAGAATTCCATCGTTGATACAAAGTGCAAGTTTATGAGGTTCAAGGGAGGTACAGGGAATAAAGTGTTCTTACACAAAACTTATATTAACTTATATTATATTAAAACTTATATAAAGATTACAATAATATTTTAAATTTTTTTCTAAAAAAGTAAAAGTGATCGAGGAAGTGAAGCTTTTTCGATCACGGCGTTAAAACAAAATAAATTATTTTTAAGTTTTCCGCTGGCAGAGAAATCAAAAGTTTGTATTATTATTGCATGTTTGTAATTAGTAATTACTAATTTTTTAATTATTTGTACCTTAAATTACTAAATTTTTTGTAAGTATAAATTTAGTGAGAGTAGTTATTTAAAAAAAAACGATTTTTTATTACGACATCGACAACTAATGTAGAAATGTTACATTAACTGCAAATATTAATTTATATCTGATATTAAATCCACTGATTCACTGCAAGGTAAACCAACTGTCGTAACTTTATTCTTGTTATGGCTAACGAGTGAACCTTGAAAACTATGAATGAAAAGAATATGATTAAAATTTATTAGTATATATACCGTTACAACATCGAGTAAAACTTAACGATTTTATTACCAATTTATTACAACTATTAAGGATAATTGAATAAGTAAGTAAGTCAATAATATCGATTATTATGTACAATATAATAATAAATAACGGTATCGTAACTGATATTACAAAATTTGTAATAAAGTAGGTAACTACTTTTCTAATTGTGAAAAATAATGAAATAAGGAGCACATTGCAACAAAATCACATTTTTTGTTTTTATGGTTTATTTTTCACTACACAGTTACAAAATATTTTTATTCACAATCACCAATGTACTAACCTGTTAAAGGCGGTAATATGCAGGATTGTCGACGTTGAGTCTGCAAAAATACCGAGAATTTTTTTTTTTTCAAATTGTCAAGTTACGCATATTATTTTGGTGAGATTAATTTAATGCACTGTAAGATTTAAATTCTAACATAATTTCATGGTCCGTTGACGTTCGTAACCTCAACGTTAATGTGCCGACGTGATCTTTATCATCAAAAAAATGATCAAAAAGATCCAAGTTAGAAACAATACATGTGTGAAAATATTAATTTCGTAGTAATTAGTAATAGAAAGGAAAAAGCAACTTTATTTTAGTTTATAAAAAAATGAACACAAAAAATATAATGCTAGGTAGTGTCAGTTCCGTAAGTAATCAGTAATCACTTATTGTCACTGTTTATGTTAGTACTACATTTGCACTTCTAGTGGCATGTACAACAAGTGAAATTGTATCTTTCACTTGTTTGTTGGATACTATACAGGTGCGCCAGAACTCGCGCCCCAGAGAAAAATGACATATAAAGTAAGATACCAGGAAAATGGAAAAAATGTTTAAAAAAATGTATCTATAAAAATTCCGAAGTTATGAGAGTTTATATTTTGCACTTTAACACTATTTATTTCTGTTGGAAAAATATTTTTTAAGGTTTTTTGCTATAGGTTATTAGAAGAGGAAACAAGGAAGCTGTATCCTAAATGGTGACTCTGTTCAATGTTATTTGTGGCTTTTATTGGCAAAATTTTTGTACCTTTACTAAATAATTGTAAAAAACCATATATAAGATCGTTAGTAACATTAAACAGACTTAAAAAATGTCAAATGTCAAAAAATAAATGTTCAAAATTTCTTGACAGCGAATTTTTTAAACATTTTTTCCATGTTCCTAACTTGAAATTTTTCTCAGGGGCTCGAGTTCTGGCGCACCTGTATTAAATTCCAGGGATATGCTGGGCTACAGGTGTTTATGTCTGACAACATATTTGAGACTTTCTTGACCTATTATTAAATTATCAACAAATCCTTCGGCCACTACACTTGATTTGTAGCGGCCTAATCTCTTTAACTGTATCACCACCACTATCAGCGAGTAATGTACCCGCAGTTCTTCTAAAACAATGGCCTGTAAAACTTGTCAAAAATGGATCTTTTAAGTATGTTGCAGTTTTTTTCGGAAACATTGCAATTGAGTTGTGTCCAAAAGGCTGTTTTGTCATTTTGTTATATCTGATTTGCATAAACAATCTGCTGTTGTTTATTTATATTCTGTCATAGGTTTTTATATTGTTTTAATATTGTTACCCATTCATAATTTGAAATAATAATTGCTCTGGAATGATGTCTTCGTGTCTGGAATAGAAACACTGACTTGATTGTCGTCCAGAAAATTTATATGATCAATATTCATTTTAAAAAGCTTGTCAGTTTGACAAGTTGCTGAAATTCCCAGTATCAAAGCCACCTAGAAATTATTAAATTAAACTGTTTGATAAAGTCGCGGTCAATTCATAGTGGCCACTTCCCTGATGTGTAAATTTATAAAAATTGAGTTGTGTAAATCCGACTTTAAACATCCAATTGTTTTTTTAGGGACATAAATATCTATCAAAAATGACAATAAATACGTCATATATAACATGTATTGCATTGTCACAATTGTTTACACAATTTAGTTACTTCTGCTTGCAACATTGACACAACCCACACTCTAGAGGTGGCGGGCTAGGGGCTGCCAACTTTGCAATTAATTAAATGGCCCCTATGAATTAACTGCAATAACTACTTTTTGGGGAAAAAAATTTAAGGGGGCGCTCTTCAGAAATAAATCAATATTGATCTCGGAAAAAGTGCTCGACTTTTTAGGTTTATAACCTACACTCTGTTTTTTTAGATAAGGCTTCAGTTTGGGAAATTTTGAAAATTCAATATTTTATTTAATACTGATTGTTGATCGCAACATTCAGTATGTTGCCCATTGCTTAGTCGCAAAAATAAGCAAGCCCAACACTCCGAAGTCAAGTCTTGGATTCCTTGAGCCGAACACCAGCTCTGTAGCGGCCTTTACTTTTCTCGGGTAATAAATTTTCAATTGCTTCTGAAGCAACTTTCCTTCCTTCTGGAGGAGTACATTGCTTATTTCAACAATTTTAATATTGTCACACATTATTTTAATATAATTTATTTTGTACTCAATGTTAAAGAGTGCTTTTATCAACTAATTTCAGTACATAAAGTAGTCTTTTATCGTCTAGTGAAATAAAGTAATTTTTATTTACTGTTTATATTCTAGAAATTCTGGTAGGTGAGTAGAAAATAAAACGAAATACTATACACAACGATAAAGAAATTGTTTATCTACTCGTGACTTCGTCGCTAGTAAACTTAACTTTCCACTCGTAGATAAACAATTTCTTTATCGTCTTGTATAATTATTTGACTTTTCTTAAATGTCAAAAATCGCGAACGCGATTTGTTTGTATGGCCCACCACATTTGTGCCTCAACTTTTGTTAGAATTTTATTTTATTTAAATTTTTAATTAAAAATAATGTGATTGTGAATAAAATAGTATACAAACCTCGGTGGTAATGTCTTTACCTTTTGTGCTCTATCCGATCTCGAGGCTGGCGCTTCTCGATCGTATACAGGGTGATTCTTGTAGGGCCTACATTAAAAACTTTTTAGCTTCTAATGCAGATAGAAATTTGAAATTTTGTACAGAACCTAAATCGACCAGTCTAAGTTCAAATAAATTATTTTCGGAATGGCTGAACTTTCGGAACTACAAGAAATTGGCGCCAACTTTGTAATTTTAAATGTTAACCACTTATTTTTATTGCATTTCTGAGTTTCCTTCTTCAAACTGAGTAAAATGTACCTAGTTGTTAGTACTTATCTGTCATATTTTTGACATATCTCAATTTTTTGGTCACAGTTTTCATTTGCAGAACTTCATTTACAATATCACAGCTCTTGAAACTTTTGTAATAGTGAATAATTTTTTTCGCATTTGATAATTAAAAGTTCGAAGAGTTTTCCAAAATTTTCAAAATTTTCAACTGTCAAATTGCAAAGCTAATAAGTTTTTTTTTTAAGTGATTACTGTGACTCAGTTTGTTTCAAATAAAATGACTCTATTTTCTCAATGGCAATCGAAAGTACATCGATTTGTTGAAGGACTTTTGTCAACATATCCTATACCCATCTCTTACAATTTTTGAAATAATCACAAAAACGTGTTTTTGTTTTTTATTTTTATTGTTAATCACGTACTAAAGATTTAGTCTACACAACACCCATCCGAAATTACGAAGAATTGAGGCAAAGGATTGAGGCGGCATTTAATAATCTTCAACCAAATGAAATAATGGAAGCCACTCAATCAGTTCACCATCGAGTTTTCGACTGTTTGAAAATGGTGAACATATCGAACATCTGTATTAATTATGGCTTAGCTTTATTGTATTTTTCAAAAGCTTTCGTGATTAACTATAAAAATAAAAAACAAAAACTTAATTTTCGAGATTATTTCAAAAACTGTAAGAGATGGATATAGGATATGTTGATAAAAGTCGTTCCATAAATTGATGTACTTTCTATTGCCGTTGAGAAAATAGAGTCATTTGATTTGAAAAAACTGAGTTATAGCTCATTTTCAAAAAATTATACTAGCTTTGTAATTTGGCAGTCGACAATTTTGAAAATTTTAGAAAACTCTTCAAACTTTTGGTTTTGCAAAAAAAATATTCACTGACCACAAAGGATTCAAGAGCTGTAATGTTTTGAATGAACCCCTGCAAATGAAAATTTTGACAAAAAAATGACATTTGTCAAAAACTGTGACAGAGTACTAACAACTAGGTACATTTTACTCTGTTTGAAGAGGAGAATACAAAAATGCAATCAAAATAACTGGTTACCATTTAAAATTTTAAAGTTGGCGCCAATTTCTCATAGTTCCGGAAGTTCAGCCATTTTGAAAATAATTTAGTTGAACTCAGACTGGTCTATTTGGGTTGTGTACAAAATTTCAAATTTCTATCTGCATTAGAAGTTAAAAAAATTCTAATGTAGAGAAAAAAGAATCACCTTGCACATGAGCACTCGGGGTAATGTCATATTTACCACCTCGCTTGTAATGTACTATTTCCTTGCAGATACATGGCCACCTCAAAATTCGAACCTACCTACGCTCGTCAAGCCTTCCCTTGTTTCGACGAACCCAACTTAAAAGCCAGTTACAAGGTTCATCTTTTAAAACCCAACGATCCTGAATACATAGCTTTATCCAACAATCCACAACATGTAGGTATCAGATTGTAAGTCGATTTGTCAAATAACACTTTGATTCACTTTTATCAGAGTGAAGAAATCGTTCCTGAAGGTGTTATGGTACATTTCAATGAAACAGTACCAATGTCCACTTATCTATCATGTTTTATCGTGTCAGATTTTCAATACACAAATACAACGTTTCAAAACGGTGGAAACGAAGTTCCTTTCAGGGTCTATGCAAGTCCGCATCAATTAGAGAAGACGACTTATGCGGGAGAAGTTGGAAAACAAGTTATAGAATATTATATAAAATATTTTGATATACCCTATCCATTACCAAAATTAGGTAAGTATTGAAACGAAAGTAAAGCTGTTCTATAACTTAGGTTTTATTGGACAGTAATTTAATCTTTACATAATGTTTAATGGGAATGTTGATGCAGAATTAAATTCTCCTTCATTTAGTGAAGAAAAAAATTGGGGTTTACTATTTTAAAAAACATAAGTTTGTCAATTATTTTTTCAATTATAGATACACCAAAGGAAAGATCTAACCTTTATATATATCTTATATCTCCAAATAAGATTTCAAAATAATAAAAAATGATAGAGTTATCTATTTTTGGATAGGAAGGTGCAAATCCGAAAAAATCAAAAAAAGTCTAAATTTTTTGAAAACGGTTAAACTTAAGTATAGGCAAGGTTTCTGAAAATCACTTAAGTAATCCAAAAACGTAATAAAAAACAGCTTTCTATTTAAAATAACGAAGATGATACCCACTTCCGATGTAACCGGAAGTGTCGCCATCTTGAAAATATTTTTATTGAGGAAGACCTAACCGATTATGGATATAAACAAAATTTTAGATGAAAATTGTAAACTACAATGTGCCATTGTAAATAATATTTTATTATATTTTTGTTTATTTGTAATTTAAACTTTACTTTTTTTATCGTATTATCAATATTATCATCTTTTGACGAATGTTTAACGTTTTTTTTTTGTTACAAAAATGTAGGTAATACCATAGGCAACCGAAGACAGCCGAGGACATTTTTATTCAAAGGATTAACGATGTTTATTCCAGAAATGCGTACAAAACTTTTCCCTCAACAGACTAAATTTGTAATAACATAAGAAAATGATACATTTTTTAAATGTAAAATAATTTGTCAGAATGTTCAATTCATTCAATTACAATTTTAAGAGTAAAAATCAGTATCAAGGAGTTTGTTTATCTCTAGAAACATTCAAAAGATTTAATTTATTCAATTTCATTTTATTTTAAGAGTAAAAATCGGTATAAAGTACCAGAAATGAGTCAAAAAACAGGTCACTTTATTCCCTGTTGAGAGATTTTTTTATTGTTTTTAACTTTAGAATTTCGTGAAATAAGATGGTGTTGGTGTCAATTTTACATTCATTTATTTGTTCATTCATTTTCTTGCAAAAGTGTTTAAGTTCAAGAGAGAACACAAATGTTTCTGGTGTTTTTAAAGCATATACAAAAAATTAAGAAGGCTCATTAGTTTTAGTTGCTTTAAAGTACATTTTCTGTGGAAAATTAAATTCTAAACATATTTTTACATCATCATAAGTGAATAGACAAAAGAATTGATATTTTTCCTACGGATGGTTTTTCGTTTTTGGAATCTAAAAGGTCTAGGACTCTAGAATCTTAAGGTGTGACAAACTGGTTTTATAAAATTTAATTTTTTGTTTATCCGTAAGACGAATTCGATGACAAAATTTTAGTTGAGTTAATCCGTATTTTTTTTAAAGAACCGTAATTACATACAATTCAAATGAATATGTATGCGCCAGAACTCACGCCCCAGAGAAAAATACCATATTAGGTAAGATACCAGAAACATGGAAAAAAATGTTAAAAAAAAATTATCTATAAAAACTTCCAAGTTATGAGGGTTTAAATTTTGCACTTTGACTCTATTTATTTCTGTTGGAAAAATAATTTTCCAAGTTTTTTTTTGCTACAGGCTATTAGAAGAGGAAACAAAAACGCTGTGTTTTAAATTGTAATTCTCTTTAATATTATTTGTGGCTTTTATTGGCAAAATTTTTGTATATTTACTAAGTAATTGTAAAAAAACATATACAAGGTCATCAGTATCATTAAATAAACATAAAAAAATGTCAAATTTCAAAAAATAAATGTCAAAATTTTTTGACAGAATTTTTTAAACCTTTTTTCCACATTTCCACATTGTTATTTTTTTTTATTAACCAACATTTTAGCAATAATTAGATACAAGTATATTCTCAAAGATAGGGGATTCATGTTCCATGTTACATTTTTTAAATGGTAAGTAATAGAATCAAAAGAAATCTAAAAACACTAAATTTTTTCAAAAAATCGATTTGTGTTTTGCTAATAAAATTGGCATTATCAGGAGGATGAATTATGCCTATTGTTTATCTCTACTACTGATTTTATACCGTTAAAATTTAAATTTACATAAAATTTCTAATCAGAGTAGCGTGCGATTCTAAAATTAAATTTGCTACATTGAATAAAATAAAGACAAAAGATTTAAAATGTGACATGTTTTTGTAGTGTTCATAATTCTAAAATTTCAGGTCACTCTGATTGCAAATTAAAAAATTGAAATGAACATTTATACTACCAGGGCGCAAATTTAAATAAATGAACCTTATTATAAAAACAAATCCGATATATTATTTTTAACACGTTTATTAATTATAAAAAAGGTGAAGATTTTTAACGACCCTAGATTTTTATTTTATTTTGTTAAAACAAAAGTTTGGTTAAAACAGAAGAAGGTTCTGATTCCAAAACAATTGAGAAACTACATTTTTGCATGTTGAAACTACAGTTGTTGACTTTTAAATTTTACAAAACAATCTACAATTATCTGCAATTCAACAATCTGAAATTAATTTGCCATATTTACTTTTTTTTTAATAATTTTCTAGACATGGTAGCGATTCCCGATTTTGTATCCGGTGCTATGGAACACTGGGGTCTCGTGACCTATCGAGAAACCGCTCTTTTATACAACAATAAAACACATTCGGCCAGTAACAAACAAAGAGTAGCGGAAGTAGTAGCTCACGAACTTGCACATAGCTGGTTTGGAAATCTAGGTAAATAACTCAAAAAAAGCACAAAAAACAAAGTTCGTGTAACATTTCGTGCCGATTTTAGTCACGATGGATTGGTGGAATAATTTATGGCTAAACGAAGGTTTTGCAACGTACATTGCCGATAAAGGAATCGAACACATCACACCGGAATGGCAAATGGTACGAAGAGCGAAAACAATTTATTATTTTTTACGAATTGAAATTTAAAAATTCTTTTAATAATGTTGGCAACATTGAATAAAATTATAGAGAGATTGTAAATGTAAGATTATTCCGTGTTGCCAACTTAATTTTGGTGTCAATATCAGAACTAAAAAAAATAATTTTAGATGGACCAATTCCTCATCAACACACTTCATTCAATTTTGTCACTCGACGCAACACAAGGGTCCCATCCAATCATTCAAACAGTTGAAACTCCTGATCAAATCACTGAAGTGTTTGATTCTGTTTCGTACAACAAAGTGAGTCGTTTTTAAATTCATTTATTTGTTTCAAAATTGCTTCTAGGGTGCATCGGTATTAAGAATGTTAGAGTCAGTTGTTACACCAGCCACGTTCCAAAAAGGCGTAACTAATTATTTAAAGAAACATGCATATGGTAATGCTGTTACACAAGACTTGTGGGATGAGATACAAGATGTGGTGGGTGATACATTAAATGTTACCGAATTTATGAATACCTTTACCGTACAAATGGGTTATCCGATATTAGAAGCCAAAGTCGAGGGGAACACTTATACGTTCACACAGAAACGGTTTTTGAAGGATTATGAGACTGCAAACACACAGAAAAGCTCACCTTTGAAGTAAGTTTTCATTTCCGAATAACAAACCAGTTTACCAACGAAACTACTCCAAAAAATTAAAAGAACAAATAATTTTCCTAAATTTTTTGGTGATTTTTGAAAGGCTGTAACTCATCAAAAAATGGTCGTATCTACATTTAAAAAAACATTTTAAAGCTTTGAGTTTTTAGTTTTCAGATCTTTTAGCAAATATTTTTTCTTTGCTACGGTTATCACACAATTCTAAGTAATAGCGCGAGAAAAAAAATAATAAATTTTTATGTTTTTGTTTTTGGCCCACGGACGAGGGGATTTTTTTTTTTAGTTGAGTCAATGCATAGGCCGGATAGCAGTTTGTTTACCTTTAATATGCTTTCTTTGTATTCTCTTTACGTTAATTTGTCGCTGAGGTATCTGACTTTGAATGAAAAAGGATCCTCTTGTCTTTGATCATCGATATCTCAGCAACCAAAGACTACACAGAAAATATAATAGTAGTGTCATAAACTGTCATAAACTAAATGTTTTATAAGATCCTCTTATGATTTTTTGGAAAATATTTTTTTTTTCACCTTTAACATTGATTTTAAGAAAAGAGAAAAAAGTAAGTTTTTGAATTGTTTTAGTAAATGTTTTTAGATGTTTTCACAGCTCAAAGTATTCCTCACAACCCTGCTAATTTTTAAATCGATCCATCAAATCATTTTTTTTGACCGATTGATCAAAAGTTTTGCAAAAGATTTAAAGGAACAATTGTACATATTGTTTCTGAACATCGTTTAATCTTCGTCAAGATGAGAATTTTTTTAGTTTTCTTTTACAATTTGACACTAGTTAAATTTAAAAAAAAATTGAAACAAGAATTCAAAAAAATATTTTTGATTTTTTTTTCAAAAATTAATCAGTATTGTTTCTTGAATTTTTTTTGCAAATTTAAAAAAAATCTAAAACATTGTTTTCTTTTTTTTTTCAAAAATTAAGCAGTATTGTTTCTTTAATGTTTTTACAAATTTAATAAAGAAAAAACAAAAAACAATTTTTGTTTAATTTTTTTATTTTGACGAAGATTAGGCAATGTTCAGAAACAACATGTGCAATTGTTCCTTTAATTCTTTTGCAAAACTTTGATCAATCGGTACGAGAAAACGGTTTGATGGATCGATTTAAAAATTAACAGGGCTGTGGGGGATACTTTAAGCTGTAAAAACACCTAAAAATATTAGTATCCCCATCAATATTAGCGAATACGCGGTAGATTTACTAAAACAACGCAAAAACTTACTTTTTTCTCTTTCCTTTAAATCAGTGTTAAAGGTGACAAAAAATATTTTCCAAAAAATCATAAAAGGATCTTATAAGACATTTATTCCAGGTTTTGACACTACCCTTATATTCTGTGGTCATCAGTTTTTGAGATATCGATGATCAAAGACAAGAGGCTCCTTTTTCAAAGACAGATATCTTAGCGACAAATTGTCGTAAAGAGAATATGAAGAAAGCATATTGAAGATAAACAAACATGCCATCCGGCCAATGCATTAACTTAACTAAAAAAAAATTCCTTACGTCCGTGGACCAAAATCAAACACATTAAAATTTAGAATTTTATTACTTAGAAATTAAGTTGGCAGCATTGAAGTTACCGCCTGATTATTATGATTAAAAATTAGTAAAGTTTGTAACTTTCTTTTTAATTAATTAGCTGACCTCGCAATGTAGCCGAGGGTCCTCGTTTAAATAAATTTTATTCGTTCTGGCGGTGGCCGGGCTCGGACCATTTTTATTCAATGTTGCCAACATGATTTCAAAATCACATACTTTTTTGATCAGAAATTTTTAAAATTTTAGCTACAAGTGGAGCGTTCCGGTGAAATTTATTACAGATTTGGGAGAATCGGATCAAATCCATTGGTTTAATTACAAATCGGATAGATGTAAGAGTGTTGATTCACGTTCTATTTTTTTTTTAATTTTATTTTTCTAGTGGTAATTGAAAAACCAATTAATGCTAAATGGATCAAATTTAACCCAAGTCAGATCGGTTATTACCGCGTTAACTATGCAGAAAACGATTGGAGAACACTTATTGAAAACATAGAGTCATTGTCAATCGCCGATCGAACTCATTTACTTGAAGAGAGTTTCAGTATAGCACAATCGGGCGATTTAAGCTACGAAATTCCTTTAACTATGACAAAATATCTAGTTAATGAAACTAATTACATCCCTTGGGGAGTCGCCTCTTCACAGTTGCAACAAATCGCCAAATATTTGCAAAATTCAAGACTGGATTCCGATTTTAAGGTGAGTTTTTTGTAATTTTTGACTCGATTGAATATTTGTTCCAGACTTATGTCACCAATTTGTTGAAACCAGCTTATGAGAAATTGACTTGGGACGATAGTGATGACAGTGAAGGCCATTTGGAGAAGTAATACCAACTTGACTGTGTCGAAAGTTACTAAATTCTGATTTGTAGGTTGGCACGAGTGGTTGTTTTGAATCTTGCCTGTGTTATGGATTACGATGAGGCCTTAAATGAGGCTAAAAGTATTTTTGCACAATGGATTGATGATAATTCGTTTGAGATTTCGCCCAATTTGAGAGCGGTTGTTTATAAATTTGGTAGAAATTTTTACTTTTTAATTTTTTTTTTTATTATTTTGTTGGCTTTTTAGGGATGGTGACGGCTGATGAAATTACGTGGAATAAAGTTTTTGATCTTTTTGCGAACGAGTCTGATGCGAATGAAAAACTTAAATTAATGAATGGTTTAGCCAATGTGCGAAATCCCTCACTTTTGACCAAGTAAGTCTTGTGATTGGTTGATTTTGTTTGCAAGTTCTTCTTCTAGATTTATTGATTTAGCCAAAGATGAAACTTATGTCAGAAGTCAAGATTACTTCACTTTGTTACAATATATTTCAGGAAATCCTGTTGGGACTCCAATTATTTGGGATTATGTCCGGTATTTAACATCAAAATAATAAAAAAACATAACTTAAATTATTTTTTTTAGTGAAAATTGGCCCTATTTAGTGGATCGGTTTACCCTGAACGACCGATACTTGGGACGGTTGATTCCAGCTATAACTAACCGATTTTCAACTAATCTGAAAGTTGATGAGGTATTTTTTTAATTTGTGAATGATTTCCAGGCTTTATTTTTATTTTTAGATGAAATCCTTCTTTGCTAAATACCCAGAAGCCGGTGCTGGTGCTGCCGCACGACAACAAGCGTTGGAAACTGTCGCAAATAATATCAAATGGTTGGAGAAATATAAAGGTGTTGTTGAAGACTGGATCAAATATATTTAATTGTGCTACAAGGAACCTGTTGTAAATTGCTCAAACTGTATATTTTTTTAAGATTGTAAAGAAATATACTTGAAAAAAAAAGACTGGTTTTTATGTGTTTGTGTACTAGTCTTGAGGGGTGGTATACACATTATTTTCATTCTAGATACAGCTATTTATACTACAAGTAATTTTTAACTTCTAATAGAATATTTTTTAAATGAAAGGAAATGTCAATTTTCCCATTGTGCTCTATTCTAATGTTTTATAAAAAAAATGCAAATATTTTTATTTACAATCACTAGTACAGGGTGTTTCACACAACTTTACGAGGCTTGCGCCTTATGTACGCACCCAAATATACAAAAGTCATAAAACACTGGATCCAAAAAATGCACATTTAATTTTTAGAAACCCATGTCAGTAGTTGTCAAACTAATCACTTTCATTAATAGTCATAAACTGTAGTTTTTCAGAAACAATTATTATTTGTTCTATCAAGAGACGGCATGATTATGATTCTAGTTTATCTATCTTAATCACTTATTAACTAAAAACGTTGTACTTTTGAAAGGGTGAACAAACTAGAGAAGATTTTTTATAATTATTTAGTAAAGATACAAAAATTTTGCCAATAAAAGCCACGAAATAATGTTAAACATAGTTACAATTTAAAAAACAGTTTCCTTGTTTCCTCTTCTAATAGCCTGTAGCAAAAAAAAACTTGGAAAATTATTTTTCCAACAGAAATAAATAGAGCCAAAGCGCAAATTTTAAACTCTCATTACATCGAAATTTTTGTATATAGAAATTTTTAACATTTTTTCCATATTCCTGGTATTTTATCTTACATGGCATTTTTCTCTGGGGTGCGAATTCTGGCGCATTTGTATACAGGGTGCCCCAGAACCCGCACCCCAACAAACATTTTTAAGTAAGATAAGATACCAGGAACATGAAAAAATGTTTTAAAATTTAAAATATCCTATCTGTCAAAAAATTTTGACAATTAGTTTTTGACATTTGACATGTTTTCATGTCTATTTAATGACACTGATGATATTGTATATGTTTTTTTTATAATTATTTAGTAAAAGTAAAAAAAATGCCAATAAAAGCCACAAATAACATTAAACAGAGTTACAATTTAGGATAGAGCTTTTTTGTATCCTCTTCCAATAGCCTGAAGCAAAAAAAAACTTGGAAAATTATTTTTCCAACAGAAATAAAATTTAAATCCTCATAACTTCAAAATTTTTATAGATAGAATTTTTTCAACATTTTTGGTATGGAAACGATGAACAAAAACACGATTAGCCCGTCACACCAAACTTTTATTATAATAGCACAACGCGTTTCGACCACAAAGTGGTCATCCTCAGGTGAGAATAAAACTAACTAATTTAACAATGGTAATGCCTTATATACTAATTTTCCGACTTTCACTTTCCCTACCCTCAACTAACGAGTAGAGGGGAGAAAAGGGAATGGGGCCGTTGTCTG
>NW_025401050.1:1364290-1386437 GCF_015345945.1 Tribolium madens | reverse complement strand
ACCATTGAGCATTTCCTCGAAATTTTAAACAACCGCTTTGAAAGTATTAATTTCACTTGTGAAAAAGAAGTAGAAGGAAAGTTACCATTTTTAGARACTTTAGTAATTAGAACTAATAACGTATTAGAATTTGATATTTATAGGAAAAACACTAGTACACTTCGCTATATCACCGCTGACTCACATCATTGTCCTCAACATAAAATGGCGAGTTTTAATTTTTTAATTCACAGGCTTGTTAATTTTCCGTTGACTCATGCAAGGTTTGAAAAAGAGCTCAAAATTATTAAAGATGCAGCGAAGTGTAACGGTTTTGATGTTAACATAATTAGCAAAATGGTTCAAAAAGTTAAATATAGGAAAATGGTCAATAATTCCACGACTTTTACAAACACACCAAAGAAAACACAATTTATAACCTTACCTTATACTCCCTCAATCACAAGAGGTTTGAGTAAAATTTTCAAAAATCTTGACTACCAAGTTGTTTACAACTCTGGTAGAAGTCTCAAAAGTTTTCTTGGTAATCCTAAAGATAAAGTAGGACCATTAGAAAAATCGAGGATTTATGAAATTAATTGTAAAGATTGTGAACAAAAAATATATTGGGCAAACACGTCGTTCAGTTAACACTAGGTTTAAAGAACACATAGCTCATTTAAGATATAACAGATTTGAAAAATCAAGTGTGGCCCAACATATTTTTGAAAAAGACCATAAAATCGATGAAACTAATGTAAAAATCATTAGAGTAGTCAATAATTGTAAATTTCTTGACGCTTTCGAGAGTCTTGAAATATTTAAAAATAGAGATAATCTCATGAATGCAGACAACGGCCCCATTCCCTTTTCTCCCCTCTACTCGTTAGTTGGGGGTAGGGAAAGTGAAAGTCGGAAAATTAGTATATAAGGCATTACCATTGTTAAATTAGTTAGTTTTATTCTCACCTGAGGATGACCACTTTGTGGTCGAAACGCGTTGTGCTATTACAATAAAAGTTTGGTGTGACGGGCTAATCGTGTTTTTGTTCATAGTTAGATACCTACTCTACATCTATCTTTGCGAAAAATTTGGTATTTTAATATTTTAACTGAAAATGTTTCTTTTTGCTTAGCATTTGTGGTCTGGTAGATTTTTTGTTAAAATCATTCAATTGAAGGGCTTATTGTATAAACGTGATAAACCACTAATCAAATTATTGGAAAATAGGACTTTAAAAAAATTATATTTTGATAAGTACAGTAACTCAGACAGTAAACTCCACAAATCTTTTGGAAAATACCCAAACTTCTCTGTGTGTGGTTTGTCTTAGTCTTGATGATTACTATGGAGTTAAAATGTCGTTTTAAAAAGTGGGTGGGCCGCCACGTTTTTGCAATAACCACTTTAATTCAGTTTCTGATCCAAGCGACTGAAATTAAGTTGCCAACATTGAAATATGTAATTTTAGATTGTTTCAGTTGGCGGCAACACAAGACAATTGACATTTATTGAGTTTGATTGTCAACTTAACTTCAAGGTCAGAGGTTACTTTGATCAGAAATTTTTGTGAAACCTTGATATTAAAAACCAAGAAGATTTAGAAATTTTTTATGCATATATACGAGTATTATTTATAATTTTTTTACATATTTAAAAAAATAGATATTTTTTAAGTTGAAAAATACGTCTGTGATTGGTTGTTGTAATTTTCTGTCTTTTTTATATTTAATAGTATTTAATAGGTATCAAATTCATCGTGCCCTAAAGTTTCATATAATTGATTCCACTTTTTATAAATTTCTTTTTTCGGGAAATTCTTAATTGCCAACTTTTCACCAATGTCGAGATATGGAAAATGATTTTCTTCAACCTTCAATTGCGGCCAAGAAACATTTTCCATTGGCTCTGGAGTTGGATTCCTAAAAAAACTGGAAATTAATAAAAACTAAATTTGTAGATACAACCTAAATTTGGCAAAATTGGTCCATAGTTTAATTAAACGATTACGCACAATTTGCTCTTGTTTTGGATAAGTCGTGATGTCGCGAGTTAAATCAAACAGATAAAATAATTCCTCGCCATGAGAGACATTTCCAGTACCTAAATAAAAATAAACAGTAAAAAATTTAACAAAAAAAATTATTACCTGGATAATTTAGTTTAAAACCTGGAAATTGGCCATCATAAGAAAATTGGTAAAAGTAGGTTGGAGCGTAACTTGAATAAATCTCTGCTTGTTTCATTATAGGACGGGTCATGTCGTTATCACTGGAAAACTGAGCACAATTTTTGGAGAATTTTTATTAAAAAAGTCTTACTCGAATAGCGTCTCCAATATTTTCCGAAAAGTTTCTCCCCCCTGTGTACATTTCACGAATCATTTGACCAACTTTAATCAATTTTTCTTCATCTCCAATCATATCAACAGGCACCAAATTTCTATAATCTTCATCATACTTTTTGACATTTTGATCAAAATTTTTATGATCCATTGATAGATTCTCTTCAGTGGTTAACCCAATCATTAGTGGTACTTTAACAATGTTACCATTTTTCAACAATTTAAACATTTTTTCGCTAATAAAAGAATCTTCATTCTCAATTTCTAAAGTTGGTGCCCAATTTGATCCTTCAATCGCAGCAAAATCATCACTTGTACCATTCAAAATCTGAATTTAAATTAGTGTTGAAAATAATCGAAAACTTACCAAATCGTAAAACTTTTCAGCAGCTAATCGAATTGTTTCAGGCTTCACATTTTGCAAAACATTTAGTAATTCTTCTGAATCATTACGTTCCAAAAACATATTATTTATAAAACCAGCAGTGAGGAAAGCTTGTCGTCTTGGTTGTCTTTGGTAGGCCCATGGCCCCAAAAAAGACCCACTTTGACAAATAGCGGCCCAAAATAAATTCTTCGGTTTGGGATTTAGGAGATGATAACCGACTGAAGCCGACCCTGCACTGTGCCCAAAAATTGTAATTTTTTGGGGGTCACCACTGAAAAGTTGAATATTTTTATTGACCCATTTCAAGGCCAGGTTTTGATCTTTTAGACCGTTATTCCCGGGAATTGTTTCATCTTGAGTCGAGAGAAAACCTGAAATTTTATAGTAAAAAATAGTAAATGGTTTGTTGTGGAAGTACCAAATGGCCCCAAACGGTAATTAAAAGTGACCAAAACCACTCCATTTTCGACAAAGAGTTGTGGGTGATATTGCTGGGACATTCCTTCCGTGAAACCACCACCATGGATGTATACCATAACCGGAAATGTCCCATTTCCTGATTCCGGCAAATCTGGTGTGTAAACATTCAAAAAAAGGCAATTTTCCGATTGATTTTTCAAATTGTTAAACATTTGATAACAAACGACGTCCATAGTGGTACAATCCAAGATACCAGCCCAACTTAAAGGTTCCCGAGGGTTACGAAATCGCAATGTACCAACAGGTGCTTGGGCATATGGTATTTTTTTGAAAGAGTAAAATTCTTTTAGTCGTGAGGTTTGCAATTTTTGGCCCCTAATTAAACCGTTTGGAAGTTTTACCACGGGGTCACTCAGATCAACCTAAATCTTATTATACTAAAAAATTAAAATAAAATATAATTTATTTACTCCAATTTCCAGTGAAAAAAGCACAAACAGTTGAACACACTTCATGTTTGTTGAGAGGCGTTGGTATCAAATGACTTTAATTTCATAAATGCGACACAGTTATTATCAAAACCTGTCTCAAATGTGACTAAAATTTAAAAACTTACTCATCATTTTCTGGTCAATATATCAAATTATTCACTTACATCATATGAGTGTTTTGAAGGACTTTATAGCTTTTTTTTCTTACTGTAGTATTTTGCTTAATAAAAACGTCAAACCTTATTTGATATAATAATATGTACATATTGACATGCCGTTTGTAACATCCGGTAGATAGATCTACTTGATGTGTACCTACATTTAAAAAGAATATTACACACAGGGTGTTTTATAAGGAATGGTGAACTAAAGATATAATTTTTAAATAGAACACCCTATACAGGGTGTTTGTGGATTGCGAGCAAATATTTTAACCACTAAGAGAATTTGTTATGAAAAGTCGAATTGAAGACCAAACAAATTCCGTATCCAAATTTTATTTTTGCAATTTCCCCCCTATGATTTCCACGAGCCGTTCAGTGTGTCTGTTCTTGTTAATTGGAATTAAAAATATCATTGAAAATAAATTGCTTTGAATGTTGACCGTGAAAGTTTTTATACAGAAAAAAGGAAACTTTTTGTCCAAAAAAATTATCACTTGTTTACACGTGTCAGTTTAGTTAGTCGTTAATGCGCTTTCGGGTGAATTGTGCACATCAATTTGAAATCAAATTGTCAATCAAGTCATTATGGCCAACTACTCAAACGCCAAATTAAATAGTGCTTCCAAGACCGATTTTCACAAAATGTTTGGGCACATCATTGAAGATCACCAAATTGGACCCCACATATTACCTGAACGTTTAACTAGTGCCGTTTATCTGGATTTTTTGGAAAATGTGTTGTCCGATTTGGTGGAGGACGTGCCCTTGGCGACACATGCGGTAGCTTCATCAGAGCTCCATCAGATTATGCCAAAGTCGTCACCAATGGATTGAACAATAATTTTCTCTAGAGATGGATTGGTCGCCATTCACCACCGCGGTCATCAGATTTAAATACGTGTATTTTTTGGTTGTTCACATGAAACAATTAATGAATTAGTTAGTGTACGCAGCTCAAATTTATACCTTCGAAGGGCTGTGTGTGCGAACGCAAGCTTCCCTAGCCCGAAGAGTACAAGAAGTGTGCATTGCCAACGAATGACCACATTTACCGAGCAATTTTTTATAATAGCAAGTATTGACCCACTAACATTGACACTGATCCACCTTAATGTAGCGATAATTTTTTTGTCTTTACGCTGTTTACGTTCCAAAGTTTTTTTCTTATGAATGAACGTAAACATCGTATTAAGATATAGGCGGGGACGGGTTTTCAGCCTCAATTTATTTTTAATTTTAACTCAAAAATGACGTGCTTTCGACAAAAGTTGGAGTAACGAAAGTTGCTTCTTTTGCCGAGTTCTATTAGTGGTTAAAAAAATATTTGCTCGCAATCCTCAAACACCCTGTAGTTCAAGCACGTAGATAGAACTTTACAGGGTGCCAACACGCACAAAGTTGAGTAACTTATTTTTTGTAGGTATTTGTTTTCTCATATCAATAGCATTTTTAACAAGATTTTCAACGATATGATTTGTATAGTACCTGAATTTGGAATATTTCTGGAGGTTTTCAAAAAAAGTTTTTTTAGTAATTAAGTAGTATAGCTATTAAGACAACAAGAGTTTTAAAGCCAATGCATTAGAAATTTTACTTTTAGAAATTAGTATAAAGAAGGATGTCAAAATGTTTATTATACTTTCGAATAGTTTTATGTTTGTATTATTATATCAAATTTGTTATTTATGTTTGAATATAAAATTATCATGATTATTCACGTTTTTATAAAATTGTTGAGTGACTGTTATCATCGTATCTCTGATACTTATTTTCATTGAATCACTTCCTTTCTGTCGAAAAATGATGCTCATCATTTAGAAAGAAATTTAATTTTTCTGCATTTAGAACTAAAATGAATCTGATCAGAATTCTCCATTTTTGGATCTGCTGCAATCCACAAATTACATGATTTTTTTCTCACAAAAAAAATTCATTATTATTGTAAAAAAACTACAGCCAAGGGATAAAGATAAAAACTAATAATAAAAAATTTAAGACTAAATTTATTTATTAAAAATTACAATTATTAAAACAGTTGTTTGTATTACAAGGCCATTTTGCAAGATTGCAAGTGTGAGCGAAGTTCACTTGCAGTTGTAAAACAGTTTCTGGCCGTGTGAAACACACACGTCCGACCAACTTTAGATTTTTTCAAAAGGATCAAATTTGTTCAAGATTTAAGTACTGAGCATTTCGGTTAATTGCACAAATTGGAATTATTATCATAATAAATAGATAATTATTGTCATAAAATTTAAATGGTCCTTTGCATGATGGCTTGTTTGGCTTAATTACAAATTACAAACAAACCCTTTGTTACATAAACGATTGGTTTGAAAGCCAAGAGACCACAGTCTTAGACTTTCAGTAAAAAAAATATCAGAAACTATAAAAAAATAAAAACAAAGGTAGGTCCTCACCACACATGACTTGGTCGAGATATTTCATCGATTGTAAATTTAACAATGTGGGAAATTTTTTCTTGATTTTCTTTAAGTACCTACGGAATCGATTTCCTCTTGGAGCTTCTTTTGAGCGTCAGGATTTACTGTTCATCACTCATTCCGAAAGAAAACTATCAAATGTTTAATACCAATTCGTTTAATCAATGTTAAATCTCAAATTAAGGTGCTGGAATTCTCATTTGCATATAACCCATATATCTATAAAGTTTTCCAGTTTTTTGAAATAAATTTAACAAAAATACTTGTTTTTTTGAAATAATGTGTGTTTCTTCTGAGCAACAACAGGCCTCATACTTCCAATGAACGATTATGATAGATCATGAGAAATGTTTCTTTATTCCTAAAAATGTGCCATTTTTATCAGTTTGGAGTAAATTAGGACACTCAGTATTACATCTAACACTATAGATAACATTTTGTTGGTGACAGATTTTAGATTTGTTTTATTTGATAACAACTCTCTTAAAACAAGAAATTGTATAAATCATTACCTATCGTACGTTTTAGTTAAGATTTTAATATTAATTCTTTCTAGGTCTGTACCGATGATAAATCCCTTTTTTCAAAACCAGAGTACTGCTGATCGGGCAAATTTACTGTTTTATTTTTAACAAGTATTTTCGAAAAATAATATTAAATTAAAATAGTTTGTTATTTTATTACGTAAAGTTTTATTGACCAACGAAGATTCATGTTAGGGACTTAAATGAGTCGGTAAAATATAGCTTTTTTGGGATAGTATACAAAAAAGTTTCTTATTTTTTCACTTGTTTTATTTTCATTTTCATTACATTTTCAATACTTTTTTAATCACCTCATCTGTCTGGATTGGAATGTAAGGTGAATCCCTTCTTTTGGAGTAATATTTCCATTATTTGGACTTATTTTAAGCGGAACCACTGTCTTGTCATTTGTTACTATATCACATTTTGATAACAAATGGAAGAATAAAGTTTTTATTTCCAACAAAGCAAACCTCGAACCTGAAATTTGCGTTAAAATTTTTCATTTAATTTTTTTTTTTCGTACCAATGCAATTTCTTGGGCCAACGCCAAACGGCATATACGTCCCTGGCACAATTTTGGCTTTATTTTCGTCACTAAATCGTTCAGGATCAAATTTATCTGGATTTGGGAAATATTGAGGGTCTCGATGTATTCCATAAATAGGTATAATTGTTGTCACACCTTTCTCAATCGTAAATCTCCTTTCGGGTGGCTTGGTTGGCTCAATTACAAAGTCTTGATTACAAAAACGATCAGTTTGTGGAGCTGGAGGCCAAAGTCTTAAACTTTCTGCAAAAAAAATTAAAAAAAAATAAGGACAGCTGGAGGTACTTACCACACACGACTTGGTCAAGATATTTCATCGATTGAATCACGTTGTACGAAATTTTTCCTTGATTTTCATCAAGTACATAATCGATTTCCGCTTGGAGTTTTCTTTGAACATCTAGATTTGTAGCTAGTTCATGTGCTAGAAAACTAGCACCAGTTGAAACAGTATCAAAACCGGCAAAAAAGAAAATTAGAGCTTGAGCAACCATTAAGTCTTCTGTAAGTTCCATCTGTTTGGTGTTTTTGCCAATGTCTGATTCTTCAACGGTGGCAAAACCATCATTAGCTTCGTTATTGTTATCATGTTTGAGTTTGCCTTTACGAGCTTCCATTAGAAGATAAATCAAATCTGGACGAATAATCTCCTGATTTTCTCGTGTGTGTATATTGTCAATGATAATATTTCTGAAGAAATTCATAACTTTTTGATTAAAAACAGGTAATTTAAAAATCTGAAATTTGCATATTAAACATTTGTTGATACTACAAAATTGCTGTTATTTACCTCAAAAATTTGAGGAAGTGATTGTGCCAAAAGCAATTTAATTAATTGAAAACCTTTGAACGAAGTCAATGATTTGCCCATTAAATAAAATTCGTTATTAGGTTCTTTCAAAGAATTAATTTGAATCCCAAATGCTGCTGTAGCAATCACGTCGTTGGTAAATTTCGAGAAAATATCCTTAACTTCAACATCTTGTTCTTTGTCTTGAAAATGTCTAGCAAAATTTTCAGCACATTCGTAAATCAAATTGTACATATTTTTCATTTTACTGCTAGTAAAAGCTGGACTTAGAGTTGCTCTCATTTGTTTCCATTCTTCTCCTTGTAAAATACCCAAACTTTTATTGAACAAGGGTTCAGTTTTAACAGCAGGTATAGCGAGATGGTCGCGAAAATTATCAAAAGCTTTCACTCCGATTTGTTTAATCAAATCCAAGTCTCTTATTAAAAGAGCTGGATTTCTAAACTGCATGTAACCCACGTATCTAAAAAAAATCACAATTATTAACTTCATTGAGTGATTTTATTTTTTTTCTTGGCATTTTGGTCTTGTACCATCTTCTTAATTAAATGAGAAACTTAGAAAATCATACCTGTCATTTTGATATTTTTTGTAAATATCAGCAGATATTTCATTTAAATTTTTCTTCTGAATTACAGAATCCCACATACTTCCTACTAGAGGCCATGCTGAAACATGAGTGATATTTCTTTCCTCCCAAAAACTTGCCGGTTTTATTAGTTTGTAATAAATAAGAGCGCTTAATATCACGGTTAGGATTATAGTCAACATTTTGATAAAGACTGATTCTCTGTAGACTCGAGTTGTTTATTTATAGTATTATCACCAGTTAGTGACTCAAGGTACTCATAGAAAGATAAGAAAACTAAGAGTGTGAAACCGCATGACACAGCCACTTCGGCTAAGTTGGGTAAATCTTCGTGATGTACACAATTTTAACAATTTATTTAAAAAAACTATTCGTTAATTTTTTTTTTATTTAATTAGAAGTCATTTTTAGAACATAATTTTTAATCAAGAAAATATAGATCTGTCAATAAGAAATTACTACCTAGGATTTAAATTTTTAGGAAAATTACGTTTTTCATGTTGTTTGTAACTAGAATTTTCTGAAATTTTGAATACTTAGGTTTGGTTACCCCTTGTAGTTGACGGTTGACGTTTTCTGTCAACCTGCTGTCAGCTATCAATTGAAATCTCCATACAAGCTGGAGCTGACACTGGTTACGATATCTTTTGTTTGTCACCAAAAACCAACCTAATCAAATTTATGGCAACCTATTCACGAATATCCCAAAATTCTAGGGAGTAATTTCTTGTTGATACGACAATAGGTTGCTAATTAAAAAATATAATATTTTGCAAAACCCGATAACTAAAAGGAATTTCGAAAAATTGTGTTCTTGAAAAACGATCTTGTAGACTTGATAATGTACTAATTACTTTTTTTATAAAGTAATTATTTTATGCAAAAAAACGCTTGATTCCATACTGTTCATGTGAGCAATGAAATTTTAATTCAGGGAGGGCTTTAGAAATTTTACGTATGTCTTCTACTGATTTTGAGTAATTGAAATATTCGCAGTTAGTAACCAGTGAGGCTGCTTTTAAGCAATCTACTTTCTCGGTATTTTAAATTTAGATTAGATTTCGCAATTTTTTTTTTGTTAATTGTGTTAATAATTCGTAGATCACCTAAATCAGCAACAGAAGAATCGCTTGACTTCGGAGGCCAAATAATTGTCTCTGTATTTAAACTAATCATGCGATATCCAAAGAATTACCACAGAAAGGTAATGTTTTCAACGTGGGTCAAAAGTGACAGTTGAAATAAACTATTTTCAATGATTAAAATAACAGATGATTTTTATGTCGATTCCTCTTATGTTTTTAGTTGTTACTTCTTTAGTCAAAATAATAAATAAATAAATAAATAAATCATTTAACGCTAGAAGTTTTATCTCTAGTAGGTATAGTGTAAAATCATTTATTGTTACTGAGTCATGACAAAAGTTTTATTTACGACAAGTAATATGTACAGTTGCGGAATTAAAATTTCGGGCAGTATTTAGTCACTTTAAAAAGTAAAAAGTAAATCAAAATGACATAAACGTGACAAGACTAAAAAAGGTTATCAATGTAAAGATTGTTTTAGAGTTTACATTATGATAATGACAATACTGCCCGAAATTTTAATTCCGCAACTGTACTTAGTATTTAAAAAAATATTTTTTAACCGGCTAATAATTTTTTTCGTAAGTAACTTTTTAGTCTAAATATTAAAAAAAGATAGAAATCGCTGCTGAAACTTGTTCAAAAGACAAGTCATCACCATTACGAATTTCTTTATATTCTAGTTGTTTTTCGAGCGTTTGATAACATTGTTTTTTGAGTCAATTTGGGATTCCTGAAGTACTCGTCCAGTAGGCTATTTTAAATTGCTTCTGAAGTGGCTATCTTTCAGTCAAAAAATTATAAAACCAATTTGTATTTGAATTAAATACACTTGAGGCTCTTTTCCCTTTCTTTAAAACATTTTATTTTTGAGACTTTTACAAAACATTCGTGTTACAACAGTTGCAAGATTTTTACAAGAAGCGCATTTGATAGAATTTCCACAATATCAGTATTTGGGTTTGGGACAATCGTAGAACAAACATAGTTGACATAACCGTCAAATGTTTCATTTTCAGATTGATACAATTCTTTAATTTCGTCATAAACGGTATAAGGCATTTCTTTTTGACAATTCCTTTTGAAGAATCAGCTTGATCTTGGTACAAATAGTTGATAAAAATTCGAACTATTTTACGTCAAAAACCCAAGACTCGAATTTATTTGAGCAAAATTTAGAAGTAAAGTTCGAAGGATTACAACAAGTCGTCTTTTCCGAAATGATGACAAACAACACTCAACAAATGCAAAGAAAAAGAACTTAGCACTTAAATAATCAAATTTAAAGCAAAGAATTCCGGCATTCCGGCACAAGTTGGGCTTTTGGTACTAACAAAATAATTCCCAAAGAGTTCTTAAATCAAATTCATCACTTGTCGACTTGTTAACAACAGTTGTTGAGCATTGTATACTGTTGTCTTGTTTGCAACAAACCTGTAGATAAATTTGTAAAGTACCTACTAACCCAATATATTGATGTAAGTTTTGTTAATGGGAGACGCACCAAAAGCCCTAATTTTGTTACGGGTTATATTTAGCTGAAATTTCAGCAATTCCTGAATTAGTTTCTGAAGGCAATTTCTTAAAGTTGATTGTTGTGGTCACTGTAGAAAAACGGGTACATGTTGAAATAGACACCTGAAATTGTGGTGTTTTTCGGAATTTTGCTAGAGGAGTACCAAATAGTCTTATTGGGATAAATTCAAGACAGGGGCCCAGAACTACGGACTCTACCTCTTAATGAAATACGTTTTCATGAACGTAGGAATTGTACCTTCGGATGTTAGAATTAAAGCCCTCTAAACGAAATACTTTAATAACTTTCCGAAAATTTCTTTCGGTTTAAATTATGTATTTAGCTCGTGAGTTAAAATATGAATGTCAAAGTGGTCAATATTCAGCAATCGCAATTTAACAACGTGGTGTATCTGGAATTTGAATAATGTCAAATATTGCACTAGTACTGCTGACGATCTGGCGATGCAACCCAAAAAACAAGTTTCATTTATGTTTTGATCTAATTTTAATCACGATTTTTATTTGCAATCCAAGATATCTTATGTTGCTCTGACAGTGCTTAAAAAAACTGTTGCCTAGCTTTAATGTTTCATTCGTTCATTCATTTTGTATTGGGTTTCCACCGAAAAGACTTCTCTAATTTCTCTATCATTCTGCGAGAACTGAATGGCACTAATGGTCGTTCTCTGCGCTGATGTCAGAGTGACATAAGATGAAAACTTGGATACATCTTGCAAATCCTAATTTAAATGGGATCACAGGCGTAAATGAAATTTGTTTTTTGGTTTGCATCATCAGATCGTCAGGCTCGTTATTTTATCTGAATTGCCCTGTATAATATCGTACAAGAACTAAATAACTTAAAAGTTATAGTTTTAAAAAATTGCAGTTTAAAAATTTGAAAGGCACAAAAATACACTTTGCAAGTAATCAAAAATAATTATTATTAGTCTTACAGGTGTGTAATATACTAAACAATGTTTTTTTAATATGATAGAAAATTTGGTTTTATGTTTTAGAAGTATTGCAAGAAACACTTGAGAAATGCCTAAAATTTAAGTTATCTAGTTGTTGCACTAAGGGGACGATATGACACATAAACAGATAATTACGAGTACATTAATCACATCCGCTTCAATCAACTCATCATAACTGTAAAAGGCATTTTTTATCAAAAATCTTTTCACAGTCTTCTTAAAATCACCATTCTGAAGTAACGCAGCTAGGCAATTCGTTCAAAAATAAGGGACCGTAGTAACTCATACAATAATTTGATTTTTTTTTGAATTCCTTTCACTAGCTTCTATATTATAATTATTTAAAACTTGCTCATGTTTATGCACAATATTTTTAACATATAAAAGACAGTACAAACTAGTTAGTGTTAAAATATTTAGTTTTTTAAATTTAGACCTTGAATCATCTCTATAAAGCATCCTACTAATTACTTCCAATGCTTTCCCTTGTAGATAAAAATTTGATGAGCAGAAGGAGCATGCCCCAACATAAGTGAGTCTAAGAGGCATATGACATTATTAAAGCATGAAATGCAGTTTTTAACACTCGTTGAGGAAGAGGGATGGGTAAACGTAAATTTTTCGATGAATTATTCCGTTTACTACAATTGCTACATTATAATGTAACAAAAGTATCATATTGCTCTTGTTGGTCAATCACATGTCAAACCCTACCATTTTTCTAAAACATATATACTTTTTTTAAAACGGTCATCTACTCATTTATGTGCTTATGCTCAACATTTTTTGACAGATGGAATTTTTTAAACATTTTTTCTGTGTTCCTGGTTTCTTATCTCACTTGAAATTTATTTTTCTCTGGGGTGCGAGTTCTGAAACAAAAAAAAATTTTCTAAGAAATTTTGGAAAAGAGGTTAATATATTTAATATGTTAATCGTATTCTTTGTTCCATCCTGTTTTCTTGTGTTCTGGCTTAGCTTCTTTGGACTTACTCTCGTAGTTACAATTTGTCATTTTGAAAAACGAGATTTTAGTTTTGATTTTGTGGAAGTAGAAAAGGATGAATTTTTACTAAAAGAAAATACTAAAGAAATAGAAGAGTCCACAAGATGTCAGTCCTCAGAACGGTGGAAGGTTAAGAGGAAGCTACTCCTAACAACATCCAATTTTAGTTGAAAAAATGCCTTTTGTGGAAAACAACAGAACAGAACAGAATTGAACAGAACATAGAAAAAAGTGCATATTGAATAAATTTCTAAATATGAATTGTTTTAGAAAACAATCGCTTTAAAAAGCGATGACACAATGACTAAGTGCACTTTTATCAGTGCTGATAGATCCGCATCAGAGCAGAAATATGTAACTCTTTTCTTTTTTTTTGTAAAATTTAATAACAAAACGCATATTAAAATAAAAGAGTAATAACAAGAAACAAAAACAATAAACTAAAACTGAAACAAATATTCGAAATGAGCTCCATTTGCTCTGATGCAGGTCTTACGAGGGTGGCTCCCTATGCTCCACCTCTGACTTACTTCTGAGTGGTTGTTTGATTTATATTTTTAACAGTTAGTTAACTGACATGTATTTGACTACTTTGTATCTCAAACCGTTGCTGTGCTGTGGCCAATTGTTTATCTGTGTGTCGTGATTGTTTATAAAGATGGAACCTGTAGAACAAAGAGCCGTAATAAAAAACCTCCAGAAAAAGGGTATGACGTCAACTCAAATTCATGAAAACATTGTGGCAACTATTGGGGAGTCTGCAGTTTCTTATGACATAGTCAAACATTGGTGTCGAGATTTTAAATGCGGAAGAACATCCTGTAAAAACCAGAATGTCGGTGGTCCTCCCATAACGGTAACAACTGCCAAAAATATTAAAAAGGTACACGATATCGTACTGCAAAACCGACGAGTAGGCATCAGAAACATTGTATAAGATACTGGCTTATCATATCATGTGGTGCACCACATACTGAATAAAGAATTAGATATCAAAAAAAAAGATGAGTGCAAGATGGGTGCCCCGAATGTGATCAAAAACGAAATCGGGTGTTGACTTGTGAGCGTATTTTGGAAAAGTACCAAGCAAACAAAGAAAACTTTCTTAGTTCGTATGTGACCCTAGACGAGTCATAGGTGCACCACTATAATCCCGAACCAAAAGTGCAAAGTAAAGAGTGGAAATATGAACTGATACAAGCTGTACAGAGGTGATTTGTAGAGGTCGGACAAAAATTTTTCCTGGAGACTGTTGAGATGTTGGAGCAACGATCGACCAAGTGCATTATTGTAGAGGAAGACTATGTCAAAAAATGAAAAATATAATACCACTGTAGTTTGACTGCAAGGGGGTCAGGGGTGAAGCATAGGGATCCACCCTCGTAGCTCTGCTAACCAAGAAAGCGGAAGCTTTGGCTATTTCTTCGAGGTTATTCCAAATCTCTTCCGCAGCAGTCATTACGCTGGTATACTGATGAACGTTTGTCTGGATGGTAACCTTAGGTCCGGATGTACTAGATGTCCCGAAAAAATGTTGAAAGATTTTGGAGGTGGTTCCCTAGGTCCAGAAATTTATCCTGGGGGACTTAGAGCCAAGAGAACCCTGAAAATAACAGACAAAAGATCTTTTTTTAATTATCTTAGTAACTGGTGGACATAAGATTACAAAAGTTATCGGGAGTAATTATTTTGACGCTGATCTATTGGTCCTATTAAAAATGTTGTACCCTAATTAGGGGGCGGAGGCACTATATTATAAATAAATCACGTAAAGAAAAGGTTAACCGAGCCCATAGAGCGAGTTGGGTATTTTTTTTAAGTAATAAGATACACGACATGTGTAGAATATACAAAACTTTATCCAACGTACACCTAAGTTATGCAATATTTTATTCATTTTAAATCACTATTTTGATTTGTTATAAGATAAAGGACAAAAAAAAATGTAATTACTAAGAGCATTATTATATTTATCCGCAAACGTCAGAAAAATGACGTCTACCTTTCAGACATGAGGTAAAAACAATTTTTTTGCCTAAGCGTTTTTTTACTTTTACTTGACATTTACTAATGTTGCCTCTTTCTTGTCTCTTTCGCTCCTTCAGCATTTTCTGGAGGGGTAGAGTGTAGATTATCAGCATTCGACATTTTGCACTATAAACTACATTAGTTATTCACTACTTAAATCAATCAACACTTACGAAAATCTCAACACAAATTCCGAAACTGACGTGTGACGTTTGTTACAAAGCGTCCTGATTATTTTGGTGATTTACCTGATAATAATTAGTGTGTTGCTCTTTTCTCTCCATCTGAATCGTTTTTATTAGAACACCCTGTATCTCATGAATGGATGGTCTGATTTAATTTTGGTAAAATGTTTTGAAAAGCTTGTTAAAATAGCTTTCATTTGATGTGCCACAAGTAGGGTAATGCCTTTTAAATTTTTAAAGTTGGGGTGCGTGGCGGTTAGGGGGTTACTGGGAGTGATTTAAAAATTACGTCAAAAAATGTCCTCCTCGAAAACAAACTTGACCTGTTTCGGCGTTTTTGCAAAGTTTTTTTAGTTTCCGAGATATTCGGGGTTGCTTGTTTTCATTGGAACACCCTGTATATTATTTGGAGTAAAAGTGAGTTTATGTGGCTCAGCTGAATTATTTGCCTCACTCCATTCGGCAAAATGAACGTTCAGCTTCGCCACATAAACAATCACTTTTACTCCTAATAACATATTATACAATTTTTGGCAAGAATTTGTATATGTAATTGACGTCACACTAGCGAATTGACCAAAGAAGAGAAGGGTCTACATTTTTCTCAATTTTTTGCACAACATTAAGTTAAATAAAAACTTCATAAAACTATTAGAACTGAAACCTAAAACTTTTTTTATAAAATGCGTTTTTTATTTATTTCAAGTAAAATATATTTTTGACACTTAACAACCCGGCGCATGCACCCCAAATCAAGCAACAAAAGGGGTAAACGACCACAAAATCAATACGCGTTTCCGCATATCACAACTTAACCAAAAGGTGGCGTACTATTCAACCACTTCCTCGTGTAATAGTGAAAATCTACGAAAACCAACCCCACCCGCTGAATTTGTGACGGATTTAATCCTGAAATTTTGTGTTTGTGATTGTGTAATGTAATCCTACCGGTGTTTCATTTTCATGTAAACAGTGTGTTTCATGTTTGGGAAGAGGATATCTGCATGGTTAGTTTGTTTTATTTGTTATTGATCTGAGTATTACACTTCCTTGTGTAACCAAATTATGTTATAAACAAATGGAATGATAACAACGAAATGGAAAGTAATATTGTTTTGTTTTCACTTTTCTTAGAACTTATTTTAAAAAACTACTTGATTTATTGTATTATTATTGATATTTGGAATGAAGAGATTTTTTTAGAGACCTGTTGTTATATTGATTTGGAAAGTCATTGTCACTTCAATTGGTCACTCTTTACAACAGTTTTAGGTGAAATCATGTTTTCTACACGAGTAATATTTTAAAGAAATCAACTGCGAAGTAAATTGGCTCACAACGAGTACATCTTTTATTTTATATTTTTCTTAATGTACTTAAGCTTCGATTACAAGGTAGTTTTTAACTAAAATCTACTTAATTTTAAAACATTCAATTAACTTCACTAATTTAAAGTAATTTGAAATTTGACCCCGCGCATCCACCATTTTTAAAAATTATTTTGATAAACAAATTATTTTCTATTCAATTAGTAAAAACATAACCTAATTTTTTGATACAAACGGAGGCTCTGTTTTTGATTTAAATAGGAACTTTTCTAGAATATATGTTACAATTTGAATTACATTTTATTAATTGAGAAAAAAACATGGCAAAATATTTTTTTTATAAACTTTGAAGTAAAACTTTGTTACTAAAGAAAAAAAAACGTACAAAGTCTTCATAATAATATGGAAATTGACAATTCTGTTTTTTTCTCAAACAAAAGGCTTGAAAAAAATCTGAATTCATTTTATGCTTAGCTAAAAGTCTTCTAACACCATTTGAGAGTTGGTCCAACACTTTTCAATCACCCTGTATAATATTGGAAACAAAAATAAGGTGCAATGATAATGATCAGATATAAAATAATGCGGATTTATTTCTTAAAATTGTAGACACGAAAGAAAGAAGAAATGAGTGAGTAAGCAGCTGAAAATTTCTTTTAAAATTGTTACTAGTCACGCCATTTATACTAAAATAGGTCAAAGGATACATTTATTTACGCTTTTTGTCACTTTGAATTTATTCTTTTTTATTTGAATACTTCAAAAAAATATTGAGGATAGAGTTGAAGTTATGAAAAGAAATGTTTGTGTGTCTGTTTTGGCGTGATTATAGACAAGTTGTATCAGGTTCAAAAATTTAAAAAAACTGATGGTCATTAATGTAAATTCTAAACAAAATTATAAAAGCAAAACTTCTTTCTTGTTATGCTATGAAAATCACAGACAGAGGTCATTTCAAAACGAGTGTGTTTCTATCGGTAACTAATTTATTCGAGTTTTAATAAGAATAGTAGATCTGCCACCAACTAGTATTACCAAACTAATAATAAAACGATTATCTAAGTTATGAATGTACGTACAACCTCGAAAATGTAATAAGTTATCAATTACAAAACTTGTGTTTAAAAACTAATTTATTAATGACTATAAAAGTTTGACGTTTGAATTTGAAAGTCAAAGTTGCCAAATTAAAATTTTAAATTTATGTATTTATTATCTAACAATGAAAACTTTATGAATATTGTAAATTCATTTACTCAAAATGGTTCATTGAAATGAAAAAAAATTGATTTACTTTTTTGCAAAAAAGTTACATTTTTTATTTTAATCGGTGGCTTTGCTGGTTTGATAAGGTTTACTATCCACAGTTTAATGTTTTTTATTGAATTTTGAAAAAATTGTATTAATAAAATATTGGCAAATTAGGTATATTATATGTATGTATTGGTAACTAATCGAATTAATTGTTTCTACTACAGTCGCAGTAAAAAATACACCCTAATGAGATTCCGATACAATTAATTTGGTACCAAATCCATTATATTTATTAAGAACATAAAATTCATACAGGGTGAACGTAAAGTGTGGAACCAAGCAGTTTTTTTTAATTATCTTCAAAAAATAATAATTAATATAAATTAACGTAATATAAAAAATGAGATCGTATTTTGAGAACGAAATTTTGTCTTGTTTTTTGAGTTATGCGATTTTTTTTGTCAAAATTGCAATTTATGTAAAAAAAATTTTTTTTTAATTAAACATGAAGCAGATAGTTGTAATCCTTAGATCATAACCTTTATGAGAAAAATAGTTTTATAGTGGGTTGCTATTTAAAAAAATATTTTTTTTGTAGAACTCAAAAACAAGAGAAAATTTCGAAAAATTTTATTTGTGACAAAACATTACATCTTTAAAGTACTTTATCGTTCATCAATTAGTTTTTCCAAAAAATTAATAGTTTAAGCCAAAAACGTTTGGTTCCGTACTTTTTATTCACCTCGTATACTATATTACACTCGTGTAATATGAACTAAATTATGTGTCTATAGATACGCATATAATAACATTACTATTAAACAGTCGTACAGATGAAATAATTTTTGGGATAGAATTTAGTAATTAGGAGATTTTGTTTGATTATTGATATTTATTATTAATTTATTATTCTCTTTCAAAACATATAAAAACATTATATCAAGAACAAAAATCCGTGTTGATGATTTAGTACATCTTTAAATTGAAATTTCATCTTTTCTATTTTATGATTTATTTTATTACAGTATCGCTTCTCAGAATCACGAGTATAATATACACCAAACAGTTTCTTGATCATAAATCCTACTCTAACGACAGTTTTTCTAGTCTTTAAAATCTATTTTCTTATTTTTAATTTTAAAAACTTATAATGTCTTATTCACTTTTCTTAGAAGACACTTTTGTCGTAAATTAGTTTTTGATGTGTATCCTCATTGCTTTGATTACCAATATTATTCATAACAAAAAATATAAAATCATTAAAATGTAAAGTTATGTCAATAAAAAAGACTTTTTCACAACATTCATATCTTATACTGTTTCTATGGTGCATTTAAGCTTACCTCTTATGTTCTCTAAAATACATCTGAATGACAACATATACTTTATCAGTACACTTGAGCCCAAAAAAAACGCCAATTGTTTTTTTTTAATGCAATTTGGTCTGTTAATAAATGTCAGTTTTTGACGTTGTCTTTGTCACAATTCACAATTTCATAATTGTCAGGCATCTTCTAAACTTCTATCAAGTTTTTCCATTTTGTTTTTAACATTGACTATGACACTGCACTGGCAAGACCACTAAATAAGACATTACTTTTGATAGTTTTCTAACCTTTGTGGGAACAAGCTTTTTCACACTATGCAAATCTCTGAAAATTTTGACAATTTTGTTTATAACAATTTGCGTTTTTTTGCACTCAAGTGCAAAATCTCTTTATAACAACTTCGAAATTTAGTAAAATATCTGATTCAATAATATATAGTATTAAAATTTTTTTGGAGGACAACACAAGTTTTATTGTTTAAAAAACTCTTTTCTTAAAAGCTATAATCACAAGTAAATTAGGAGTAAATTTAATTATTTCGTTACTTACAGTGGCGGCCACGGAATTTTGGACATCAAATGTCAATGTAAGCCATGCTTTATTGTCATTATGATTGACGTTTGAAACTAAAATTTGAAAGTTTTAGTTTTTATAATAATAATTCAGTGAAAATTTGGAAGTAAAATTTTTGAATCAACGACTCATTAGTTATCAATTATCATGCTGTAATGCGTTTTGAATGTTTAATTACCTATTTTAACAGTGATATTGGATAGAACAAAATGTGAAATTATAAATACTCTATATTAACTAAACACCTAATACTCAACAACGATTTTTACTAAATTAACAATTAATTAATGAACAATTATTTTAATTAATAATTTAAAGACATTTAAAGGTGTTGTTGAAAAACAGAGACCTTTCTATAAACACAGAATCAGATAAATTGGTTTACCAACAGAAAGTTGTAAAAAATATTGACCACTTGACAATTCCAAGGAAAACTTTCCTACTTTAATAGGTTTTTCCTCGATTTTGGGGTTTTCAACGAACACAGAATAAACAACTAATTATCAAAGTTATTAACAAGTTCTAATTAAAAATATTTACACGTACTTTGTAGACATTGTTTCAATATAAAATTAAAACCTTTCTTTTTTTTAGATGAACTGTTAAGAACCATGTTTGCTCATCTTGACTGTGGTTAGTTTTATGCAGGTGAGTTTAAAATATTTTTGTAATGCAATTGTATTAAAGAAAGTTGTTTTAGATGAAATGACAGATAACTGTAGAGGACCCGTAGTTATAGGTAAGTTATTTTATTTTATTCTATTAACATTACATTATTAATTTTTTTACCTATTGGTTGTTGCGCAACAACTAAAATATTACAATTTTTTTATATTTTTGACAAAAAGATGATTTGGTCGTAATTCGAGATGAACGGTGATAAAAATGTAGTTAAATCTAAAAATACAAACACAACATTAAACACTCACCAGCGTGTAGCAGCTGTGGGCAGAAATAGTGAAAATATTTTTCAATTATCAAAACATAACGTTACAAAAACTATGTCAGTTTTTGCAAAAGTGCAAATTTTCTTTATGTCATCTAAATTAATCGGAAATATTGATTATTTTGATGAATAAAAAACAAGGAAGTAAAATTAAGTTAGAGTTTATTGATTGAGAGGGGAAATTCAGGAGATAAAACATTGGTTCAACGTTTTATCAAATTAGAAAATGACCGCAATTACTCAAATGGTGCAAGAAATAAATAACCGGAGAGATAAATGAAGAGCTTTGCGTATTTAATGGTAATGGAAAAACAGAGTTTGGTGTCTTATTTTTCGGAAGTGACTTTTTTTTAATGACTCATAGGTACTCATATTAAGCCTCTAGTTTTTTTCATTAATTAAATGATATAGAGTGTCTTGTAGCTCTATTTAAATTAAAGCTGGATTTTTATTAATACAACACCTTATATATTTCTAAATTCAATATGTTGTGTTTCTTGATCTAGGCCTTTTTAAATAGAGACAAATAGTAGTATGTACAGTCCGAAAATTGAAAGATGAGCAGTCTAAAGAATGTAAAGAATGTAAAATGCGTGCCCTTATTTCAACAAAACGCTGCGATAACTATTGTGTTTCTTAAGGAAATTGGTGAAATTCATCCACCGTATGTGTCACCCAGTAACTCAGATCGTTAATATGTGTTACGTCGCTACAGATTAATTTCTTTTAACATGGGCAACTGGAACAGCTCTGACTGTTTGCTATCGGTTTTTTGTATTGCATGTACAATGCAGTGACGTAGCCAGTTTTTCCTATAGGTTTAGATTAATAATCCCATGCATTACTAAAAAAAGTTTTACATTTTTCTTCATGTTTTTTTTATTGTTATAGATTCAATTTCTTTGAATATTTTAAACGCCACCTATGACTTTCGAGTTATCTGCTCCGCTCCTCTCCCTTTCCCCACCGCTCAACTTTGGATTTACGCACAATACTCTCATGGTTTGTGTTATTTCTTAGTAATAATTTTAATAATTATTAGAAAATATTTTTTTTTGTTTTTGTGTATTAGACATTAGTTACTTATGCCAATTTTTTTACAAAAAAAAAAACAGAATATCAATGGTTTTTGTAAATTTTAAAAAATCATTTATTTTTTAGGTTGTTTCATAAATGTTATCAAAAGAAATGATTGCTATTCAAAATAACAGTGT
>NW_025401050.1:1361162-1364183 GCF_015345945.1 Tribolium madens | reverse complement strand
AACTTGTAATCTGTTTTTTAATAGTATTTTATTAAAAAAATGTATTTTACTCAAAACTTGAAAAGAAAAGTTGTGTTACATGATGTTACTGTTTAATTAAATGTTTATTTTATGAGAAAAATCATATGTTTCTTTGTGATATTATTATATAAAATATATTGTTCCAAAGTGATTAATAATATAATTTTAAAATTCATATTTAAATTTACATCTCCACAAAGATGCAAAGTATTTATGAAACTCTCTCCGTACTCAACAAGTTATTCAAGTAAAACACATTTACATACCGGGTGTTTAATATTAAAAAAACATAAATATACTACTCCAAAAAATTAAAGGAACAAAAAGTTTTCCTAAATTTTTTGGTAATTTTTGGAAAGCTGTAACTTATTGAAAAATTGTCGCATCTAGGTTAAAAAAAAACATTTTAAAGACTAAAGTTTATAGTTTTGAGATATTTTGGCAAAATGTTTTTCTGTGCTACGATTATCACGCAATTTTAAGTAATATTGCTTTTGGTCCACGGGGTAGGGATTTTTTTGGTAAGTCAGCGCATAGACCGGATAGCACCTTTAGTATGGTTTTTTCATATTCTCTTTACGTCAATTTGTCGCTGAGATATTTGACTTTAAATGAAAAAGGATCCTTTTGTTTTTGATCATCAATATCTCAGCAACCAATGACCAAACACAATATATAAGGGTAGTGTCAAAAACTGGAATCAATGTCTTACAACATCGTTTTACGATTTTTTGAAAAATATTTTTTTCCACCCTCAACTTTGATTTCAAGAAAAGAGAAAAAAGTAACTTTTTGCGTTATTTTAGTAAATCTACCGCGTATTCACTAATAATGATGAAGAGACTAATGTTTTTAGGTGTTTTTACAGCTTAATGGATCCCCTATAGCCCTGATAATTTTAAACTCGATTCATCGAACCGTTTTTTCGGACCGATTGATCAAAGTTTTGCAAAAGAATTAAAGGAACAATTGCACATATTGTTTCTGAACACTTTTTGAAATTTCTGCACAACTATTAAATTTACCCTGTTTATACATATAATTAATTATTAATTAATTAATTTTTAAGAAATAAATCCATAAAATCAAAAAGATTAATTATTTGTATAGTGGATAACGCGTTGAGGACAAATAAAAGACTTTTCCTTAAAAATAGCCGTTTTTCTTATGTGTTATCAATTTACATAATATTCTATAGTTTTCAATAGTTATAAGTGCTACCTTCAACCACATACAATTGACAAAAATGATGAAAAATCATTTTATAAATAAACTCTTCACGTAATACTTTTCTTATAAGGTAACACACAAAGTAATTTTTCCACCATGTATGTACCTAATTATTAATAACCTCTTCTTCTTCTTAGATCTTCTTGGTATGGAAACTATGAACAAAAACACGGTTAGCCCGTCACACCAATAAAACAGTTTTATTCTCACCTGAGGATGACCACTTTGTAGTTGAAACGTGTTGTGTTTTAAATAAAAGTTTGGTGTGACAGGTTAATCGTGTTTTTGTTCTTTAATAACCTCTGTCCAACAGCCCTGATGATGAAATAATAAAATTTCGAAACGTCGGCTATTTAAGGAAAAGTCTTTTATTTGTCCTCAACTCGTGATCCACTATATAAACAAATGATGCAGGACGTTAACACAATTAGTACTAATAAGATTAATTATTGTTTTCATGAAATTAAATGAAGAAAATTATTTTCGTCCAATTTCATAATTAGCCCTGTTGGCTTCCTGTCCTCATCCACACGTTCCAGGTTTGTTTAAAATAAAATCAAACAGAAACCTCTCCCGCTTGGAGTAGGTACACACGCGTATAGGTAATTATTTTAAGAATTAAAAATCGTCTATTTTAAATTACTACAGTTTCAAGTTTCGACGCACGTCCCACGTTGTTTTCAGGCAAACACTGAAAGCTTCAGTGTGGACATTTGTCTGTGATTGGATAGTTAAGTCATGGTGTCGTGTGCAACAACGTTTGAGTCCCAGTTACTGAAAGTTTTGACCGCCATATTCGATTTGTTCTATTAAGTGAATAATTGGTGATTTTCAAACGTTTCACCGGGAAGTTTGATACAAATAACGTTTATTGTTTAAGTGAAATGTGTTGTGGATGATAATATACGATCGGCTTGTGTAATTTTGATTATTTGAACGATTTGGAGGTAATGGTTTGTTTTGGCGGGATGACGGCGTCGGTTTCCGCCATTTTGCTTCAGCGGTTTCACTTTCAGCAATACATTTCCCAATAATTGAAACGGTTTATTTTGAATTAACACAACCTAAACATGTGTATTAGTACCTAACAAAATAGAGTTGTCTCTCAAAGAATGTTTTCGGCGTTTAATTTCGGCTATTAAATAAACAATAATAAGAAAATTATAGTTGTTGCGTATTGTTTTTGAAAACTTCTTTAAACATTTTAGATACTTCAAGTTAATTGTAGGAACCTGATCAAGCGTGTGTAGCTATTACCTAAATGTAAATAAAATAAAAAATCATTCTTTTGGAAAAGTTTGTAATAAAGTTCTTACTTTTTAGATTAAGTTTTCCTTCACCTTGTTATCCGGAAGGATTTTTCAATGTTTTCTCATATATTTTTTAAAACATTAAAAAAATCTATTTCATGACTGTTTTTATACTCGTTTACCTACTCGTATTTAGAGCAGAAAGATGAATAATAAATTACACAATTTAATATTTTTTATTGATGTATTGTTATGTACATAACAATAATTTCTGGATAATTGTAGTTAGAATTGAGCAAAAGTTCAACTAGTAATCATAACGTCTAAGAATGCGTTTTTCTTCTCCCAAAATTAAAAATTTCAAGCAAATTACTATTCTTCATAAACTAAAATGTTTTTTTAGTAAAAACTTTTTTGTTGACACACTTCTCCCAAATTTTTATGCTAAAAACTGTAATTTTTTGAATATTGTAGAAAATAATTCAAAAAAGGAAACGAATTATTGTTTCTGTAAAATGTA
>NW_025401050.1:1346434-1360877 GCF_015345945.1 Tribolium madens | reverse complement strand
ACAGAAAAACTTATTTATTTTGTTAGTTTTAATTCTTTTAAAAAGTTGTAATTTACCAATTTAAAAAATTAACTTTCAGGAATGTCATTTTTAACTGTAAAATTGACTATTTAACAAAACTCCATACAAGTTGTCAACACACTTTCTATTAGTACATACATTAAATGTTTTTATTACATATTTTGGCATATGTTTTTATTACATATTTTAGCATTTTTGTCCCTTTTGTAAAAATACCCAAAATCTGCAATAAACAACAGTAAAGAAATATCACGTGATGTAATACTCAAAGTTTTAAAATATGTATTTTAAAATAAGAAAATATTCTTCCAAAGATAAATGGTTTATACTACAACGAGTACTGAAGTTTCCTATTTTGTTACATATTAATTAAAAATTTCAAAATTCATTTTTCTCTTGAATGGTAATAGAATAGATTCGACATTTTTTACATATTGTAATTTTTTAAATAAAAATAGTTACATTTATACTCGTATTGTTTCGTAAGATGGGAAATTTGTGGTTTTATTTATTTTATAAAATACTTAGGTTTAAATTAATTTTTAAACTATTTGTACGAGAATTTTTTTCAAGGTGTAACCAAAAATTTATACGCAGTAGTGACAACTTTAGTCTATTTTTTGATTTCTACATAGTGACAAATATCTTTCAGTTATTTATTGTAAATAGCATAAATTTTGTTATTCTTTAATCGTAGAACGCTACCACTTATCCATTTAGTGTTATTTTCTATTTTAGAATTGGTTGCTTGTTTGGAACCATTTTTTTACTAATGTTTTTAGCAAGGTTAATAAAAATTGTTAGTGCAAAATTTGCATTACACGCTGAATGTTCAAAAATTTCAAATTTCAAATACCTATCCCAAAAAATTAAAATTCCAAATCAACGAAAAACTAAGGGTGACGTGGTGACAAAGGATTCTGTGTACAAATAGTCTAAAGTTGTTTGTGAATAATAAAAAAATTGTAGTTTAAAAAAACTTGTAGTTGAGGCCTTGTTAAACTCATTGTAATGGGATGAATATTAAATAAAATCTAGATTAAAAGATTAAAATTTTGTTGCACTTACCCGAGGAAAAAAGAATGTAAACAAGTTTTATCTTTGTTGTTTTTGAGAAAATTAAATACACTTTTCCTTGATTCATGTTATGAGTAATAAAAAAAAAATTCCATTTGACATAACCAAACTCACAATTTACTCGTATTTACAAATAATAATTTTCCTTTAGTTCTCTCTCTAGACACTTCAATTCCAAAACCATATGTTGCTCTGTTTTTATGTTTACTATTGCTGTAAACTGGAGCGTCATCCAGCACGTCACGTCATCCTCAGTTCCCTTCAGATCTGTTCCCTAATCACACGAATCAAAAGTACTATCATCCACAACCACAAAATTAAACGTCATTTCCTGTTTCAATTCAATCCTAGTTGCAGACATTGATAAAACGTCGGTCTTTGTAGTGTGAAAGTGACTCAAATGTGATACAATATCGTTTTTTGAAAACTTACTGGAAGAAAGTGCAGACATGCCCTAGGAAATAACAGACATGCTTGTAGTGCTGCTGTGCTGCATGATGAAAATCGTTGAGTTTTCTACAGGCAAGCCTGTGGGAAAACCGAGAGTTAGAAGGAGGAAGTATGTGAGGAGAAAAGGTAAATAAATTGTTGAAAGCTTGTGAGGGAAATGGAATGCTGTTTTATTAACACTAACTATTTAAGTAATTAATGTAACATCGTTGGTCACAATGCCTGCATTTCTCTTAATAGAAGATATTACAAGAATTGCTTTCAATTAGAGGGAATAGAATTGTAGAGATAATGACCAGTCTGGTCGATGAAAATATTTCACTAAAGCAAATTGAGATTAAATTTGCGAAATTTTACCGAATGCTTGCTAAATGTATATTGTTAACATTAAAACTAACGAGTAATGACAAATAATATATTCGTCACGTAGATGTAGATTTTTATAAAATATTTGTCTTGTTTTGGATTGTTTTAAATGTTTTTTTTTTTTAATATGATTGTTAAAATTGATACGTATTTTCTATAAAACAATCCAACTTAAAATTAAATTGCACATTTCCATGTCTTTCGATGAGTTGTCAATTTTGGTTGTAAACAAATTTTCAAAACCGTAGCTACATTAGAAGTTAAAAATTTCTAATGTAGGCCTTACAAAAATCACCTTGTATATTTAATATGCTCTATTATAATAATTTTGGAAAAGATTTCTAAAAATATTCTGTTGTCTAAAGTATTTCAATTTTAATGAAATATTAATACGTTTACTTGGAATATCCAGAAAATCAATTTGGCATTTGAAAATTTATTTCAATTGATAATTTAATTACATAAAAAATATTCAATAGGTATTTCTAAAGAAACAATTTTTTAACCAATCCAATCAAAATCACAAGTTTTATTAAAAAAAAAACAGTTTTATTTTGACCTGAGGATGACCACCTGTGGTTGAAACAAGTTGTGTTTTAAATAAAAGTTTGGTGTGTTGGGTTAAATTGTGTGTTCAAAAAAAAGTGAAGCTTTTTTTCAAAAGTTTAAATAATAAGTTTATTTTGTACTCACTGTTAAAGAGTGCTTTTATCAACTAATTTCAGTAGATAAAGTAGTCTTTTATCGTCTAGTGAAATAAAGTAATTTTTATCTACTGTTTATATTCAAGAAATTCTGGTAGGTAAGTACAAAATAAAACGTAATATTATACACGACGATAAAGATTGTTTATCTACTCGTGAAAAAAGTCCACTCGTGACTTCGTCATTCGTAAACTTAACCTTTTCACTCGTAGATAAACAATTTCTTTATCGTCTTGTATAATAAATAACTAAAAGTTTTCAATAAATGTAGTAACTAACAAATTGTTATTTTTATAAGAAGTTGAAAAAAGAGGGTTTATATATAGATATTAGCAATATTTTCTTTCATTTGCTGTTTTTTTTTTGACATTACAATAATGGCATTGTCTTATTTGACACTGTGCAATTAGATCTTAATGACCTTTTTTTAATTTGATTATTTTTTAAATAATTATTTTTGGTAAAAGAAAAACTTATTGCACATGCCTGTGCGAAGAAAACATATACCAGGTGAATAAAAAGTATGGAACCAAGCGACCAAAATAATTAGTGTAGCGTCCAATTAAAATGTGACCATTTATCAAGTATAACATTTTTCGAAATTTCTTTTAGTTTTTGAGTTCTGGAAATTTTTTTTTTTTTTTAAATGGCAACCCACAATGGTAATTTTTTTAATTAAAGATTATGATCTAAAAATGACCTCTAATTCAACAGAATTGTTTTCTAGTCAGTTCTTTTTTTTTAAATAAATTGTTAAAGTTGCGTTCCGAGCCTATTACGAAGATTTTCCGAACTTGAACGAGGGGGTCGTTTCATGACTTTGGCCGTTGGAGAGTCCGGTTTTTTGTGCAGGTGCTTTGGGGTGGTTCCGGATGGATCAAAAAATCTCATAAGAAATCATTTTCTTCTATTTTTAGTCCATTTGAAACCACCCCAAAGCACCTGCATAGAAATCAGCGCTCTCCCATGATGAAAAGCATGAAACAACCACTTCGGTTAAGTTCGGAAAATCTTCGTGATGAGCTCATAACTTTAACAATTAATTTAAAAAAAAGTACTGGCTAAAAAACAATTTTATTTAATTAGAGGTCATTTTTAGATCATAAGCTTTAATTAAAAAAATTACCATGGTGGGTTGCCATTTAAAAAAAAAAAAATTTCCAGAACTCGAAAACTAAAAGAAATTTCGAAAAATGTTATTCTTGATAAATGGTCACATTTTAATTGTACTTTACGCTACATTAATTATTTTTTTCGTAAAGTGCTTAGTTTATGAAAAAAACGCTTGGTTCCATACTTTTTATTCACCTGGTATTTCCAATTAAGAATGAAAAAATATAGGTTCCCATTTAAAATTAGAAAATTGAATACAGCTTAAATTATACTATGACATTTAAAGAATTCTAAAATTCACAACTTTACCATATTAAAAGCTATTTAATTTATTTTTTAATTTTTGAAATCATACAGGGTTATTCCTCAGTTTAAATTAAAATATCTTTGAAACGGTCCATTTTAGGGGTATTAAATGTTATCCTTTTTTTAATCGAAATTGATTACTCTATCGATTTGAGCAATAAAAAAATGGTGTTAAGAGAGCAAAAAAATGGAAAAACACAGAAAATGTGACCTGCAACTGCTGTAACCGGAAATTGAGTGGATGTATCCGGTTTTCGTGATTACCGGTTCAAAGGGTATGTTGTCACAGGGAAATGTTCCAAATTTTATAATATTTGGTCAAATAGTTCCAAAGTTATTACAAAAAAATCAAATTTCCATACCCACATTCCGAGGGCTGTAAAATTCTTATCAGTAGAGGTAGGACACGAGTTATTATTTAAATTAACATCATTTTATAGGTCATTTTTGAGGTTCAAATATTGCTTCATATTTATGAATAACCCTGTATAATAAAATAACGGTATAAAAAATAAATAACGGTATCATATAATAAAATAAGTATTAAACCAAATGCTTTGCGCACTGAAATTAATGCGTTTGTTAGGAAAAAAAAAAATAGGTCCTTAAAAACTTCTACCTTACTTTTTGTTTAAATATTTTGTGAATGAGGCAGTTTTGATTAAGTTTTTCCAAAAATCGAATTTACAAACAAAATTTTGTTAACATTTTTCTTTGGTTATTTTAACGATTTTTAACAGCCTATTGCTACCTCCAACCAAAACGAAATTAACAACAGGAAATTTTCCTTGTCAACATGAAAGAAGTGATAAAATTGGTCGGTACTTTAAGCTTCAAATTGTCGGAATATCCATCAGGTCATTAGTTGTCCAGCTGTGAATTGTCGGTGATCTGCCTGCCCTTCTTGGAATTTCATAATTTAGGTTTTGGCTACCCGACTTAAATATAGATAAACGAGTAATGCAAAAAAGCCAAAAACATGAAAGTTTATGCAACTTTTGTAAAAATATGCAGCAAATGCAAAAATTTTTTATACAGAGTGTGTTACCCCCATAGAAAAATTTCAAGTAAGTTTAAAAAATTCTGCCTGTCAAAAAAATTTGACATTTATTCTTTGACATTTGACATTTTTTTATGTTTATTTAGTTATACTGATGATCTTGTATATGTTTTCTTTATAATTATTAAGTAAAAATAGGAAAACTTTGCCAATAAAAGCCACAAATAACATTAAACAGAGTTATAATTTAGGATACAGCTTCCTTGTTTCCTCTTATAATAGCCTGTAGCAAAAAAAACATGTAATATTATTTTTCCAACAGAAACAAATAGAGTCAAAGTGCAAAATTTAAACTCTCATAACTTCGAAATTTTTCTAGATAGAATTATTTTAACACTTTTTCCATGTTCCTGGTATCTTACGTTACATTTTTCTCTGGAGCACAAGTTTTGGCGCATCCTGTATATGCTCACTAATTAGCGTTAATAACTTTAATCGGTGCTATTCGTCTACACAATTGACTATTATCAAAGATATGCAAAAATTAAAATGCGTTTTTTGCTTTCTAATTATTAATATATGGTGTTAAAAAAAGATTGTATAGTATTTAAGGAGGTAAGACTATAGACCAAAATAAACTTTTAATAAACATTGGTCGGTAAAGTAACGGTTTTGGAGATATCGAATGTGAAAATTTTTAGAATTGCTACTACTTAGAAGGTGCACTTTTTTGTTTGAACAGATTGCAAATAAATGTTTCAAAAAAAAAATTTCTCGATATCTCCAATAACAACCTGTATAATAAAACGACATTTTTCACAAATCCCTAAAACTACATATCAGAATTCCATATTCTTTTAATCACAGAAAAAATATGGTTTTGTCAAATGGTTCTGAACTCTGTTTGGAAGAAATATAATTTCGGTACTTTACAAGAAAGGGCGAGATTTCTTGGAGGGATTTTGGCGCACGTTTCTTCTGTTTAATCTCTTCCAGCGAAATGGTTTCCACTAGGTTTAATTCGTTTTTTCTTAATTTTTTTCCAAATTTATGTATATGTATCAAATATTAAAATAATAAATTGGTTATCGTTATTATGATTTACGATGGAACACAAGGTAATGATACTAATGGCCATTGTTGCAGACGAAGCTGCAGTTCTCAAACAAATAGTATAAAATTAGTTATTTTCTTTAACAACGTGAATTTTTGTTTTATATACGTAGCGTATTAGCTTTCTTCTACCGTGAATATCATCTCATTTAAATTTCAACCTTAAGACCGTAAACACCTACATTACATTTCTATAGTGTACTAACTCATTCAACGGAACAACAATACAACAACAAATACATATGTGCAATTCAATCTATCAATTAAAAAAAACACAAATTGTATGACTTTTCCATTGCCATTTGTAATTTTCTACTAAGAAGAAGCATTTGGCACACTTCCTAGTGCTTATTTAAAAATTTGGAAACAGAAGTAAAATTACTGCTAATTTATAAGCAGTATTATTCTGTTTAGTTTTTTTATGTTTCTATTCCGTAATGGAATTACCACTAAGTACTTCTAGTCAAAATATTTTGATCGTACGGTACTTGTTAGTGCGTGAACAGCCATTTAATTACATGTTTCCGTTGCATGTATACAAAAAGAAGTAAACTATTTAAATATGTACAAACATGCATCATGATTATCAATTTTTTGAAACGAGTCAAAATATTACAAAAGATAAAACATTCGAACAGCTGCAGTTATCATTTGTGGACTTCTAGATAAGTGCATTCTATCGTAAACATAATTTTTTTAATGCACTTTAGACTTCAGTTTAATGTAATGTGGAAATAATTGCTTTTTACATTGATGTTACATGTTAGAAACCGCACTTTGAATCACAATTAAAAAATATTTGAAGGTTCTTGATTGTTTCCTGCAGAAAAATAGTTTCAGTTGACATAATTGAAAGTGAGAGCAAATGATTTGTTTTCCATAATTAACTATAAGTAAATCAATGATGTTGATTAGTTGCCAGTTTCTATTTATCGTTTGCCAAAACTGTGTAAAAGAGAATTAAAAGAATGTGTGTTCAAAACAAAATTTTCCTTGTCTGTGTGCCAACATTGCAACCAAAAAAATTGGAAACGGTTACACTTCGTCTGGACTGCCTGTTTTAATTGTTATAGCAGATTTCAGAACTGAATCTCGGGGAAAGTGAGTCATTTAGGAAGTGTTACTTTGTCAAATCTATTTTAGAATTTTGGACTGTCAAAGTAGAATCTTTTGCTTTCCATATTATATTAAAAAACACTGTTAAATACGTTTAAAACAGAGTTTTGGCCTTTATTTATCACATTTGATTGTATTTAGTAAATATTTTATCACGCATGCTAACACTGAACGGTTTTTCATATACATAACTGGTTTTTATCAAAATTTTCAATAATTTTGAAGTTAAGAGCTTCACTATAATAATGATATAACCATTTTTTTAATTTTTTTTTCAGCCATGATAATTTCTACCCTGACAATAATAGTAAAATTTAAGAGTATTAACTTTGCTTATTTTATCTTAGATAATTAATTAGATTTACAAAAAAATAAACGACGTACTTGTATTTCTTCAAAACTTTAATTGGCCGTTTAGGGGCATTACGCAAAAAGACAACAAAAAATTGTTGACTTTAAATTATTATTTCTTAAGCAAAAGTGAAAAAAAAAAGCTAACAAGTTAACAATTCTAATATTGGACAAAATCCTCTTCCATGAAAGAAGCACCTACAAACTTCAAAACAAGATTTACTTGTTTGTTTACCTGAAAAGGAAGATTAAAATTCCACCCAAAATTTCTTGAAAGAATTAACTTTCTCTAAGATGAAAACAATTATTCAAAATATAATGGCAGAATTCATTATATGCATTATTTTTTGAGCATCCTACTACTACTTCTTTCTCAAATTTCACATAAAAAATGTTTAATAAATAAATTATGATTAAAAAGATTATTGTTTTTTTTGTTTTGTTGAAAACAAATTATTGAACAGTTTAGTTGAGCAATTTGAATTGATTGAACATCCAACTCAAAAACTGTTCAACTTTGTTCCAAGAAGTATTGTCACATCTTTAAAAGTAGTGGAGCTGTAGTTTGAGGCAATTTTTATGTATAAAAACTGGTCAAAAAATTGTCTCTATAATAAACGTAAAAGACTCGTTACGGAAGTTTGTTTAAGCAATGGTTTGTTTCTCAACTCGCCGCTACGTGGCTCAGACTCTTGCTTGAGTTGCCTTCTGCAACCTACATACTAATTCTTCTTTGAGAACCTATTCTAAAAATCTATAAAAAACCACTAATAATAATAATAATAATTTTTTTAATATTCTAATTAAAAATTGTCGTTACATTATTTATTATTAATTACAGCTTTGAAAATAAAAATTATTGTAGTAATATTTTTTTTGCATAATGATTATGAAAGTTGAATTTTTATCACGATTAATCCTATAGAAAATTATACTTTTTTAAACGATAGCTATTTCTATAGTTTCTATAGAGTTCGTTATAAAAAGCTCGCGATACATTACGATTTGATTTATAAAATTGATATCTTTTTAGTCTTTGGAGTTATCACTATGCAAAAAAATGTTGTGTACAACTCGTTTTGAAGGTCCTTTTAGAAGAACTTAAGTAAAAGTTTCGAATTAATTATTGGCTGACGCCTCGGCGCTAATATGCTCGAAAAGATAATGAAAATTTCATCATCGTGTACAATATAAAATTTTATTCAATCCTCACTAATTTTGTAGTTAATATAAATTTTTATAAATGTCAACGTAAAATTCAAATGTCAAAGATATTCAAAGCAACTAACAACCGTAGATATACAACAATGGATGTATTTTTTATCATCTAGACGATAAAATTTTATTTTAACATGAAGAAAAGACTAAATAAAATTCAATTTTAACATAGAGTATTTATAGAAATAAATTTTGTAAAACTCAAAAAGAGAATTACTGTTTTCAGAAGTCTTAACTTATATGCATAATTTTAGGGTATGTTGGGTTATGCCAAATAATAATTAATGGTGAAAAAAATTGTAATAAAAGTTTCTTAGTTACCGAGATACAATACCGTGTTAAAAAGACTACTACTATTGGATTTAAAAATTTTAGATAATTTGCGCTGATGACGATCAATGACGATATTACATTTGTTCACGCCATGCTTGTCAATAGCTAAAGTGAATCGATTATCTTTATTTTGGTGGAGTTAAGTGTTATTTTTTGATATTCGACAAAAATAAAAATGTTTTATTTAACTTATTTTGAATTTTTTTACTTATTATTGATCATAACTTTTCGTTCCCTAAGTTTATGCGTATAAGATAAGACTCACCCTGTATGCTGGAATAGTTTTTTTTAGACTTATACTTTTTGTTTAATCTGCATAATTCCGTTTATAATAAAAATTTCTTCAACGAAGCGAATTTTGCACCCATCTCGATTATTTTAATCATCCCTCACTCGAACCGCCCCTATCGTATTTTCCCTTCGGACGTCTAGCCAAACCCCTCGCAAGCATCCCTTTTGTCGCATTTTATCACCCCACATGTTCTTTCGAAGGAAGTCCCCTCCTAAACGTGTGTCATGCCGACAGCCACGAGACTTTCGCGATCAGTACGAGTGTTTCAGTTCGGTTGTTTCGTTCGCCGGTGGAACAAACTAGAGTATATTTCTTGCGATTTTGTGATTATTTTGTGGTGGGTTTTGTGCCATGTGGGATATATCGTTCTTAATTCCATCATTGGATAAAATTGATTTTTTTGTGAAAACAGTGCATTGACGGGGATGTTTTATTATGTTTAGGAGAACGGTAATTTTTTTTCGAATAGTTTTTGTAAAACTAACAAAAATCTTAAAATTTTATGTTATAATTACTGGTTTTTGATGCATTTAGGTATATTTAAAATTTGCAGCTGCCCTTGTAATGGTCCTTGATTTTTTATAGAAAAATTAAAATTGCGGTTGTATGAAGGTCGAATGAACAAAAAGTGAGTCTGAAGTAAACCAAATATGTACTTTTAAATAAAGTTTTAAAATTGATAATTTTTTTAGCGGCTCAATTTTCTAATAAAAATTACATTCAATGTTTTGATTTATATCTTGATTCTACAAATATTTATTTGGATATTTTTATTTGTTTACATGATGTTATAAAAGATATCACTCGGTCTTTCAAAGTGTTTTTGTTTTTCTGGGAACTGTATACTATCAAATGAAAGGTCGGCTTGTCTGTTTCATTTTCATAGGCATTGCCCTTTTTTAATTAAATTTTTTTTATCAGTGAATAATGCTATCAGTTTCTTTGAAAAATAAGAGTAGATTATTTTGTTCTCATGCAATTGGAGAAACGTTTGTATAAAAACTAGAATTTAATAAGAATACAATTCGATTGATAAAATAGTATCGTTATCGGTGGTAATACCAAGTTCTTTTTGTTTACCCGCTCTTCTTAACTATTTCCTGGGTAGTACTGCTTATAACATGGAGATAAGAAAGCAGTAAAAGACGGAATTTATGATAATACAGTGATAACAGATAAGAAAATTTGAGAAAAGTCGACAAACCTTCAAATTAAACTCGGTTTTATTGTAACTTCAATTATAATTTTTTTTCTCTCATGACTTTCATGTGATGAGTAAATCAATTTTAATAAAAATTTAGAAACAATATTAAAACATTCTAAATATGAGGTGGGGATATAAAACTGTTCCAAATTGCTGTGGGAACTCAGGGTCAAATGATATACTCAATTGCTTAATAAAATTAAGGGTTGATTCTGCAAATTGCAGAATTCTTTTTTTGTACATTTAGCCATTTTTTTTTCTAAAAATTTAACATTGATCATTGCAGCAATCTGAAACAAATAGCGAAGTAAGAAAAGTACATAGGTACTCTGCGATCACGGTAGTCTGTGTTAAAATTAGTAATTACAGAGTGATCGAAATTTTATTTTTTGAATTTCTAAAATTAAGTGTATAATTATTAAAATCGGGACAAATAGACAAATATTGAGTCGTTTTCGTTCTACGTATAGGTAATTAATTTTTCCACAAAGATTTTATTTTCTATTGTGTTCCAAGTTTTAGGACCGGCCCAAACATTAATATAATTGATTATTATTAATTATAATTGATTAAAAAAAAAATTCGATAGTGTAAACGATAGAGGATTAAATACACTTTAATTTGATGTTTTGATATCGTACAAATTTTTTAGCGTATGGCAGTGAGACCTAAATTAACCCTTAGATGCCCATGCCTTCGAAACAAACATAAATGCCCATGCGGGGTCTTCTAGAGAACCCATTTATCGTTATTTAACAAATAAGAAAACTTTTAGGGCTTGTTTAAATTATATTTCATTACAATTTAACAAAAAAAAAAAACAAAAAAACAACACATTTACGGGTATGCAAAACTAAAATCTAAATAAATACATCTGAAATACATATGAATAAGAGTTGCTTTTGTTGCATTAAAAAGATGTAATTTTTTAATTAATGCTGTAATTAATTGCATTAATGATGTATTTTTTTTTCAATTGCTCTAGGACACTCATGACACCTACCAAGTTTCCTCTCTGGTTTAGCCTGATATTGTTTGAAAGAGTATGCTTTTATTCAACAGTTTCGGAAAGTTAATTTATTATGGTTTTTATAATATTGAACCTTTTCTCTATATTTCAAATTGCTTCGAGCAAGATAATCTGCTGATTGCGTCAGTGATGGCATTATCAATATACCTATTAGGTTTCTGAATCAACATTTAAATTCGCTGCTATTTCTTCGAGTTCATATTGTAGCAGTTTTCTGTTTCGTTCTCGTCGACATATTTTTTAAAGACAAATTTCAATAAAAAAAGTCGGAAAGATTGAAATAAATAATTGGTCACTCAAACACCTTTGGGGTGTCACCAGGTGACCCCAGTTACTTTATCATTTGCTACAACGCTAAAAACTACTAATTTTGTGGCAGCATCTTATCTTGTCCTGCAAAAGACATTAAATAACAAATACCAGAACACTGTCTTGTTAACAAGTCCAAAAGATATGCAAAAGTTTGTAGAGATGGGGTCCTCGAAAGACCCCACATGGGCATCTAAGTGTTAAGTTTGGAGAAAAAAAAATAATTAAATGGAATATTTTCTACATGATAAAATTCTATGTTTTTTTTCTGTGGGATTTGTGAAAATAGAATAATGATAAGAGTTAATAAGTTTTAATTTTCAATTCTAAAATGTTAATTACTCAAAATCTATCAAATTTTACATTATTCAATTTTCACAGTTACTATTAGAAAAAATCAAGGAATTTTTTCATCTAGAAAAGATTCCAATTAATTAAAACATTTTTTTTCAACTTTGGTTTTTAGGGTTTCACTAAGTTTCTGGTATCTAGAGGTGTAGGTGAAAATTTATTTTTAAATTTAAATATTACAAATACGAAAAATGCTATAATTTTGCATGTTTTCTATAGAGAATGATCTAAGTTTTATTCTGAAATAAATTGAATTTGAAACAGAAAATAATTATTAGGTTTATTTTTACAAAAATAGTCGAAAACTGTACATTGAGTCGTTTTCGAGTTACAGATAGATGATTTTATTTTATTTGAAGGTTTTACATGCCACAATAAGTAACGGGACAACAAAAATGAAACTTGGTGTGGTTTTACACTGTACTTACACTAAAATGCCGACATGATAATATCAAAATTGACAGTTTTGTTTTTTTTTTTTTTCAAAAAACAGCTTGAAACACAAATCTGTATTCATTTTTATACTTAGTTGAAAGTCTTCTTCCATCACCATTCGAAGTTTCCCAGATATCTAGTGGCGTAGATGCGAATTTATTTGAAATCGATATGGAATATAAAGAAAAAAAGTTTAAAAAATCTTCTAAATAAAATCTCTAAAATAAAAATTTGTGATATTCAGCCCCCCAGAGCACAAGACGCAAGTCATCATCCGGCATCTGATTACACATCTCCAATCGTGTGAAAAGATAATTCCCAGTGTAATAAAGCGCAGACATCATCATTCGTTACATCCTTAAAATTAGCAGCGAGAAAAATGTGAAACCGGAGGTTGGTCACATCGCAATACCATTGCTATTTTGGAATACATTTCAAAAATAACTTTTCTAAGTCTGTCTTTAAAATCGAAAACACTTTCTACAATGCAGTGACGACAGTCTACTGTATTCAAGTCGCTTATGAAGGTTAATAAGGATACGACCTATTGTACTCGACCTTTGACGAAAAAATCCCAACGGTGATGCTCCAATTTATTAAAATAAAGTTCATGGTATTTGACATCAGTCTCCTGAAAATATTAAAAACAGATGGCTTCATTCGCTACACGTGTCCGAATACAAAATAACATTCTAGTGCGTTTATTTTGAAACGATTCTCAAGAGATTATGATTTTTTAAGGGGACCGATGACTCAACTCGACTAATCTAAATTACGACTTTCTCGCATGTTAACTGGTGTAATCATGAGTCAGTTAGGTAATCTTTAATTAAACCGAAGAATTTGGGTTTTTATGTAATATTTGCAGTAGCAAAAGGGGCAATTAACCGTCTTGATAACACTGACACAAATCCAAGTAATTAACTTTCTTTACTGTTGTGTTTGAACTCAACATTTATTATTGTTTGCTAATTTAGTTGTTAAAAAGTCACAAATCTGGTAGAAAATAATTTAACACTTGAAAGAACACAAATTATTGCTTTCTTGTAAGCATTTCTCTATGTTGCAATTCTTTTTGGTTTATGGGTAATTGATTTACATTCAACGAAGCACTAATTTAATTTATTGGAGGACCCACATAAACGATAGTGTAATTACAGTTTAAGTTGAAATAAATCTAATTTCGATAAACAGGAAAGTGAGTTATCTATGATTCAATTGTCAATACAAATGCTGTTGCAATTCGTTTCCAGGTTTTGAAGAAACCTTGTTGTGGGGGATTTTTTTTTTTTGATAAGATAAGTGTGTTCAAATGCCCATAATTGTGTTATTGTAATTTCTAAACTTATCGAATCGATTGTCGTTTATCAATTACAATTATGTCTATTATTAATGCTTATTTCATTTTAGATTTAATAATAAATTAGGATTGGCTAAATAATGAAATGTTGCAAAATTAACAATAATACTAACTAACTATAATAGACTGTTGAGTGATGTTTCTCTAATTTGATTTGCATAAATTTGAGTTTCATTATCAAACTTACATAATGTAAACTGATGTTTATTAACAATACAGGTCTTCAACCTTTTAAAATTACTTTTATTTTGTTTTTTTTTTCATAAATTAGTAAGAATTTGAATTTTATCATAA
>NW_025401050.1:1307677-1346069 GCF_015345945.1 Tribolium madens | reverse complement strand
TTATTTATTATTTATTATTTATTATTTATTATTTATTATTTATTATTTATTATTTATTATTTATTTACTGCTGTTATTTCTGTATTATCATTATTTCGCACTTTGTTAAAATTTTCGTAAAATGTGGTTCTAATTTATTTCGTTTTTGCAAAATCTGAAGCTTGGCAAGAACTACATTTTGTAGACATGTATTTAAATCAGATGCACGATTTTTTGGCTTTGGAAAATTTTGGTGAAGGCCAATATTATTTTTAACTAGATTCTTGTTTCAAAAATGAGTAGGTACATAGAATCTTAACAAAATAGGTACACTGTTATCATTCCAAATATTTTGTTATCATAAAAGATTCAAAGTTTGGTTCACCAGAGATAAGTACTTTGAGGGCCTATAAAGCACCAAGGGAATTACTTAAACTCGAAACTTTGACAGTTTCACGTATTCTCAAAGGAACACAATAAAATTCAAATACAATTTGCAAGTCAAACTATTGTTTTCCAGCCAACAACAGTATTGAACTTCGATTACAATAATTCGGAATTTATTTATTCAGGAAATTTTGAGATCACTTGAAAATAAAATGAATATCACCATTTTTATCCAAACTCAACGTTAAATAAAATTGAACCAAATTACTCTCATTGTCACAAATTAACTCACTTGATGACTCATGTGTCAATTTTTCTTCACAACCATCTTTCGATTAAAATCCGACCTTCAAGTTGCAGATAGCACAACATCGTTGTAATAAGAATGTTGTCGACATGCACCGAGGGCGTTTAACGATCATAACTTTTAATTACTTTGTTGTCATGCAATTAATCTCGTGAGCGAAAAACTCACCTGATTAGTTTGGCAACGAACGTTGTTTGCGAAAAATTGGCAACGGGGCAAGGTCGTTAAATAACACAAATAAAAATACCGGACCAATTTTGGATTGGATTCGTATATGGTATGTTATTTCTCTACTTACAGACATATTTCACAGCTCTAGTAACTTTCTTTTGCGCTAAATAGAACGACAAGTGCTGTAATTTCACTCGGTGGCGCCGTATCGTGATTGTGTGGAATGTTAAGAGATACTGGAAAAGGTAATTGGAGATTGAAATTGACATTTGTCAGGAGTTGGTGACATGAGAATTGCCTGTTGCGAGCTGTTTATTGCCTTTTCGTAATCGAGGAAAAATCATGCTTGTTGATTCATATTTAATGATACAATTTTATTAAAAAAACATTGAGTATGTCTAAATTGAGAAGCTAAACTACAGGCTGTCTGAAAAGTCCCTTTGGGTAGTCCCTCTAATTCTATCTGTCAAAAATTTTTGCCATTTGACATTTTTTTAAGTCTATTGAGATTGATGATCTTGTGTATGTTTCTTTTATAATTATTTACTAATGGTACGAGAATTTTGTCAATAAAAGCCACAAATAACACTAAACTTCTCTTCTAATAGTCTGTAGCAAAAAAATATTTATTCAATCCTCTATGTTAAAATTGAATTTTATCTACTCTTTTCTTCATGTTAAAATGAAATTTTTTATCGTCTAGATGCTAAAAAATACATCCATTGTTGTATATCTGCGGTTATTAGTTGCTAACGATTTTTGACATTAGATTTCATTGTTGAATTTTACTTTGAGACATTTATAAATATCGACCAAATTGACTATAAAATTAGTGAGGATTGAATAAAATTTTTTTATTGAAAATGGACCTAAAACGATGATTTTTTTGGCATATTTTGGCAAAATTAGGTTGATTTAAGTGAGTGTCTAGCTCAGAAAAGTTCCTACTTGCACGAAAATTGGAATTGACATAAGAGAAATGTTTTCGAGTTGTTACCGAATAATTAAAGGCAGTAAATTTCATTTAATTTATTCATTATTTTTGTGTAAAATTTTAACAATTTTGATATTTAACAAAATACAATACGCGAATGTTTTTATGTTAAAAAGCAATTTTGAAATAATGAACTTGTAAGAATTTATTATTGAATCTCCCTAGAACCACCATCTCCACGTTCTCGTCTGTTAGGATCAGCTTCAGGAGCTGGTATATTGGGATTTTGATGTATCCTGAATTTGTCACCATATCTGGGTTCATGTTCTTGTAGCCATTTTGGCAAAAGCGGCTCTCTGAAGACAACAAAATATTAAATATCGAAATTAAATAAATATCGAAAAAAAGACTCACAGATTTTCTCCTGCAGGATCCACTATAACCCTTTCAACTGCAGCTACGTATTCCTCCATATTACCGAAATTAAACATATCTCTTGGTCGGTGCCGTGAAGACGGTGAATTTGCTAAAATTTCTTCTTTAACTTGCATAAAACACGAAAATTTTTATTATACCCAACGTCTCAAATAACTGCTCCCTCGCCAAATTGAGTCTGGTTTGGAAATCAATGTTCTCCTGGTCCAAGTGAACAGCTTTATCAAATGCCTTAACCGCGTCACGCCAATTTTTCAAATTAAAATGAGCCATTCCCAATACTCCATAAGCCTTACTAAATTTGGGATCAATGGTCAGGGCTTTTATGCAGTCTTGGATGGCTTCTTCGTTGTAGTTTAAATAGCAGCAGGCTAAAGCCCTTTTACACAAATATATTGGCTTTAATGGATGTAATTCTATGGCCCTGTAATCCATTACTCTGATTAAATGTTTTTATTTTTTATGATGAATTTAATTGCCGAAAACACATTTGTGACAAGTGAAAACTGATGGTTTGTCGCCTTATGTATTTTAATTTTTTTTTCAAAAATAAGTGAATTAAAAAAATAAGGTATTAGCACATTTTCAAAACTCGTTTAAGAATTGAATCTTTCGTTTTAGAAACAAACTTTAAGTTATTGTTGTATTACTTGCTGTGCATAGTACTGTTCCGCCTCTGAGAATTGTGAGTTTTGAATGGCTGCATCTCCCTTATTTTTATATAATCTTGCTGCACGAAGCTGGCCGATGTCTATCCCCTAGAAATAATAAGTGTTTAATTAGCCTAAAATAACTTTTGTCTAATTATTACTTCTTCTTGCAGACGAGCATATTCAAATAGGCCCATTTTTTGAAAATTTTTTGTGTCACAGTTTATTTCCAAAGGATTGAGTGATGACTTTCGTTCATCCGAAAGGTTATCACTTTTAATTTCGTCTTCTAGAAGGTCTACTATCTCTAAGATTATTTCTTCTTGAGAATTTGAATTGTCCATAGCGTCAAAGTAAATTTTGTCAAAAAGAAGGTTTCTAAAATTGTACAGGTCTGAAAATAGATTTTTTACTACATTATTCGGTTTTTAAATTAAAAAATTGCACTTACAAAGCGAAGAAAATTTTGACAATGTGAACTTTCAAAGAGACATTTTCAAAAATTGTTTAAATGTCAAAAGCATTGTTTACGTTGATTGCCAGATTATAGAGTGATGTTAGGAATTCTTAATACCACGGTATACAGGTTGTTTGGAAAAAACGTTAAAAGATTTGGGTAGGGGGGGGTAGTAGTGTGATTCGTCAGCTCAGGTCAGGTAATTAAAAAGTATCAATAACCTTTAAAATTATACAAAATCGATCATTGAATTGCGTGTAGCTACAAAAAATAATAGAACGAAGATGTATCAAAAATGTATTCTACAATACTCGGGGCTAAATATTGATTTGAACCTTAAATACTAAACATCTAAACAATTTGTGTGTCCAAAAAATAAAAATAATAATATAAATAAGAATGTTATCCAGACATTTTGCGGTCGTACTACTCCACTTTTGTGCACTCGTTCTTCTATAAAATATACAGGGTGAATATAAAGTATGAAACTAAGCGTTGTTTTTTTAATCATATGCCTCCCGAAAATAATAATTAATATAAATTAAAGTAATATAAAAAATATGATTGTATTTTCAGAACGAAATTTTGTTTTTTCTATCTCGGTGTCACAATGAGCATTTGATGATACTGTTTGGCTGTCACTGGCCATAGACTGTCATTTCTAAGTAAGAAATTGTTGCAGTTCAACGTGTTAAATTTAAGCAATTTTTGAGATATTTGGGTACCACATATGTCAAGTGTCAAAAATTTTAACTGTCAAATATAATAATAAAATCAGTTTAAAAAGCGTTGAATAGAGAAAATTCTGTAAAAAACGCGTGTTTTCAACACTTGTTTTTTAAAATACTATTGTTTTTGAGTTATGCGTTTTTTTTGGCAAAATTGTAATTAATGTAAAAAAAATGAAATAATTAAATATGAAGTAGATAGTTGTAATTCTTACATTATAACCTTCATGAGAAAAATAGTTTTATAGCGGGTTGCCATTTAAATAAATATAATATTTTGTATAAAACCCTATGTTTATCCTAACACTACCAAGACTATATGTAAATCTTCTCGCGTTAAACTTGAAATAATATAAAAAAAACATTTCTAAACCAAAACTTTTTTGAGCAAATAAAAAATGAGAATATTTTTTTAATGTTAAAAACGTAACTGACGACTTCTCGTCTTTAAAACTGTTAACAGCAAAAGTATTGTTTGAAAAACACTTTTAAAACACTAGAAGAACACTTTGAATTTTTAAAAAGATTAATAGATTATTTTTTGGATAAAAAACACACACTTGTTGAGACTTTTTTAATTTGTTATTTTTCAGATTTCATATTTCAAGGATAACAACGCAAGGAATCATAAAAAAATAATGAGACGTCTGCTTTGTACTGACAAAGATGAAATTATTGAATTTTTTGCAGAATAACAAAATAACTTCTATAACGAAGATGTAATAAGATGAATAATATTGAAATGTCAACTTACGTAAATAAACGATCTTAAATTGTTTTTATTACAGATAAGAATAAATATCATATATTTAGATTAATAGCAACTTTTCTTCTTTATGGCAATATAAAATTTCTTAAAACTGCGCGTTCTATTCTGACATTTTGCAGTCGTACTACTCCATTTGTATGCACTCATTCCTCCATAAAATATATAAAACCCAATGTTTATCCTAACACTACCAAGACTATATGTAAATCCTCTGGCGTTAAATTTTAAATATAGCGTAAAATCTTAAATATTTACTCTATCCAACAAAATTTAAATTGATCTAATTCTGRCTAAATAAAACTTTTTTAGTAACGCGAAACTATTTCATGAAGGTTTTTCGTTCCACTGCGCTGCTTCTACATGAATGCCGTCAAGAACGATTGTCAGCATTCAAAATTTAAGCCTCTTATATACCGTATATCCGTTTGTATCGTGAATGACACTGAAATATTCTATCCTTTGATACGTCTCGTTGCTGAGACATCAACAGAAAAAAAATACGGTGCCAACTAACAGCTTGCAAGATTGTAATTTGGTACAAAGGAATGAAAAAATAAAAAGAAATTTAATTTCAGGAGAGTGTAAATTACCTGCCTAACCTTTATTATATTCCTTTTAGTCATAGAGTTTGTGGAATTTTTCAGACAGACGCAATTTTTTAAGAGTAATAAAAAATTCAGAGCCAGTCTGAGTTTCAATTCATTTGTGAGGAACACAAGTAAGCTCTAAACCCGATTGGATCAAATACATATACCTATTCGAATAGTTTTCTTATTAAACAATAATTGCTATGACAAAAAATTGTTTGAGTCTTTTTTCTCTTCAAAGGTTAGATTTTGGGTTAAGTTTTTGGCCGTTCAGATCATGTATTCTTAAATTTATTTAGAGGAAACGACAGATATTGCAATGTTTTTTTGAAAAAATTACCAATTTGTGTCTCATGGTGTACAAAACATATAACAAACTAGCAAATTTAACAATAAATTAAAACTAAAAGAGTTAAAATGCCTACATGATAATAGTAATATGGAAATTGACAGTTGTTTTTGTTTTTTTGTTTTGTCTGAAAAAAATCTGTATTCATTTTTATGCTTAGTCTCCTATTGTAATTCGAGAGTTGACCCGACACTTAATTACGACACTTTAATTAATTAATTTGTTATATCTTTACTTCGGTAAATTTTGTGTACAAATATGATTGTTTCATGTATTAATCACTAACACATATTTATTATCTGTGTCATTAATTTGGCGAATTTGAGCCATGAAATATGTGTTAAGAAACCTTGTACAAGGATTTTCCTAATTCTAGAATACAAATGTTTAAAAAAATATTATTATAACTTTTTGTTTTCGAACGAAATTTTGAGGCTTTATTATATCTGGGTGTTTTTGGGTTGTCTATTGCAATCGAGGAGAGGTTTTATAAATTACTCCTCGAAGTTAACGAAGTGAATAAATAAATCTAATCACTATGAATGCTATGAAGGCTTTTTTATATTGTTGTGATGACATTTTTAAAAATAATAATTGTCTTGACTTTATTTTATTCGGTCATTGGATGTTATGTCAAATCTAACTGTAAAATTGTTGTTTTAATTTTTTTTTGGTATTTCTCTGGAAAAATTTGTTCCTAAAGGCCAGGTAGCCAGTTTAACACAATTTTAGTTATTTATTTATGCAGTTCGTTGAACCTACAAGTGTAGAATAAATAACATTTCAGTACTATTTTTATTATTTTCATGATTAATTACAAAAATTTGTAAACAAAATTTCACGATTTTAGCTTTTAAAACACTGATAAATATCGTCAAACTGTTTTCAATACGTAATAAGATTTGTGTTGTGTTTCTTTTTTGGCAGTTGTGTTGCTTGTTGTCACCTGGTACAATTTACCATAGCATTTTCATGCACCACGAACAATAGAGTAGGTCATACAACAAAACATTTGGACAAAATTTATAAACATGTGTATGACTCATGCGATTTATGCTTGAATAAGTCCACTAAACACAAGCCGTAAAATCCTGATGACATACTTCTTATTTTATCACCGAAAGAAAATTTAATCAAAAAATCGGACACTTTGATCTCATTTATTCCGTTCAAGCTGTCAGAAACGATCAATAATTTTAATCCTCGATTGGTTATGCAGGACATACAGCTGACCAATATGTCCACTGTGTCAAGGTGTCGCAACTTAATGAAATTCCTAATAAAGTCACTACACAAAGTAAACAATTAAGTTTTGTTTGCGAAACAACTTTAAGAAGATAATGCGGATTTCATTAGTCACTCTTCTGCCAACGTGAACTATTTTGAATTTCGACAGTAGGTGGCAAGGTTTCAATTCGTGGTCAATGTCAATGATTAAAACGCAAAACTGATTTTTGTTTAAATTTTTACCTTGAGACAGGTTGAAAAATCGTTAACTCAAATTATGGGTGATAAATGTCAACTGTTGTGTGTTAGTTTATGTTTTCTAATACCTACAAATCCCTGAAGAGATTAACTGGGTTTTGCCAGAGGCCCCACTTTTATTGTATGACAAATTGCACTCGTGAAAATTAATAGGCATAATTCTACTCTTTAGTTGTTTTGGGAAAATGTTTTTAAGTTAGTAGGAGACTGTTAACTCACTGGGTAACTGATGTGAATTTTATTATTTTGAGTCAATTTAGCAATTTCAGTATATTTGAAATGATTTCAGTGTATTAGAAAGATTTAAAAAAATATTTTTTGTAATGAAACTTTTATTTCATCGCCTTAAAATTTTTCGTCCATCTATCGCATGTCGCATAACAGCCGGCCGCGGAGTAGGGGTAAAGTGCAAGGCGCTCGGCAGAGGAGCCAAGGCCAATATGGCGGCGCCCATGGCTCGTATCAGCTGACCGTGTAGCATTTATATTCTTACTCATTCGTGCGGTATTTGTGTGTTTTGATCAGTGTATTGATGTATTGATGTGTAAAAAGTTTCACTTGCATCGTGGTTTCTTTAAACCATAGCAGTTTTTTTATTTTCAAATTCTAACATTAAACTACTTATCTAGATGAATATTCAAATTTTTTGAGTTGCTTTTAAGAATTTCCTTCATAATAAATTAATAAATAGTTCGGTTAATGGCCTGTCACGTTATGAAGGTTGCGTGAAACCAAGAAATTTGGGTACCATCAGCGACAATGAACAAAAAGTAGTATTTTTAATTCTTAGATTATAACCTTTCTCGATTTTTTTCTTATCGTAAGTTGCCATTAAAAAAATTATTAACATTTGTAGAATTAAAAAACAAAAAGAACGTCTAGAAAGTAAAACAAGTGTCTAAATAATTGTAGAAACAGAGTAGTTCTTGGGTCATTTTACGTCGTTTTCCATATTTCTCCAAGTTTTTTTTCACCGTTTCGTTTTATCAATGAACCACGTGTGTACGTCAAGACTTCCGAAACGATACCGAATCTTGCGTTGCTATGGAAACCCGCCGGAAAATCGATTTTCCCAACCTCCTCACCGTCGAGACTGATGATGGGGTTTCCCCCAACATCATCCATTACAATAAATCATCGTTTGCAGCTTCCTTGTGTCACAATGTCCACAAGAACAAATTTTTTACGTCAATCTTTTTAAGAAAAATAAAGAAAATTTTATATGGAACGAGGCGCGTCATAAAGTATGTGTCAAGACACGACGGGAACGAATGCTATGCATATTATTATTGGTATCTGCATTCTCGCATAAGAGAGACATCGAGAAATTTCATTAATTATTTTGGACGGCCGAAATTTTATTAACGGTAGATGACAATGAACCGGAAGAAAACACTATTAAACTTCGATTGCATAATGATGAAGCGATTAGACTTAAATTATCAAACACCGCACCTAAGAATAATAATAGCGATGTAATAAATGCAGGAACTGTTGCATTATGTGCGAGAATGTGGTCACAAATACATTAATAACGAACGCGCTTCAATATGCATCTTACTTATTTAATGCAGGAATAGTATATTACACAAGTTTTGCAACTACATAATAGAAATTTTGAGTATTAAAGCAAAGAACATTTTCATTACTTGAAAATGTTAGTAGTATTAGATAAGTTAGCATTATAAAAAAATATTAATTAAGCAGTGTTAAGGGAATAACTGCTATGAGAAATGTAACACCGTGTTTGTTTCTAACTACATTAAACATTTTTATTCACAATCATAAAGTAATACTTAATCAAATTAGCTTGCATGTGAAAAGTTGGAAAGTATGGCATTTCAACTTCATTTAACAATTGATATTAAATATACAGTTCAGTTTGGGAAATGGCCACTTCCCAACCTTAAAAACTGATAAGGAAGTAACTACTTTCCAACCCAAGCTGTCCTGTCATAGGTCATGTTTTTCAAAGTTTTATAATTTTTTATTGGGTTTCTGTACTTGAAAGAAAATGATTGTTAATAAAATAGTATACAAAGCTTATTGGTGGTCGTTGCTTCATCGGATCTCGGCTTATTGCTACCCGCGGCGCGTGGTCATAAAATTTCGCTTTGGTGAAGCACCTGCCACTTCGGTATGTAATCTACTATTCTAACCTTATTTTTTTAAAACATATCTAACGGATACTTTAAAAACAATACATTTTTTCAACATAGGAAATTTAGGAAAATTTAGTTTAAGAAGTAATTATATTAGACTTAATTTATATTACCTTTTAAGTTTCTTTTTAAAGTGAAACTTCTATTCCATCGCCTCAAAATTTTTCGTCCATCTATCGCATGTCACATTACAGCCGGCCGCGGACTTCGGACTCAGCAGATCAGCCAAGGCCAATATGGCGGCGCCCATGGCTTGCATCAGCTGAGCGTGTAACATTTATATTCTTACTCATTCGTGCAATTGCTATGTGGTATCTGTGTGTTTTGATCAGTGTATTGATGTGTATTGATCCAAAAAAAAGTTTCACTTGCATCGTGGTTTCTTTAAACCATAGCAGTTTTTTTGTAAGATACGTTGAGATGTTTGTTGATAAAGATAGATAGGGATAAAAACATTTTGTGACAAATTTACACTATTCTAACATTGTGTCATACGGTCGTTAAACAAAGATACATAGTAACCAATTTTTATTAGAAAAATGTGAAGAGAAAAAACAGAACAAGTGAAGGATAAATATATAGAAGGATACAATGATAACCTGTTGGCATCTTTACCCCTTTTATGTACATATTACTCATTGTGCTTAAGACTTTATTTATTTCATATTTTAGATGCATGTTTTAACCTGTTTTAAACCCTGCTCTTACTAATAAAACACAAAATTACCTTCCCAAATTAATATAAAATAAATACTATATTACATTTTTGTAGAGATATATCTAGACCTAAGAAAAGTTGTTACAGAATTTATTATTATATATTTTTTATAATTATAGTAATTGAAGCTAATTTGGCATTTCTTGTGTTTTTGTACCCTGTAAAACAAATCACTAGATCTTGTGTTATAATTATGAAATGAATTTTACGATATACAGGGGTGCTCCCCAGAGATTGTTAAAGAAATTGTATAAAAATTTCGAAGTTATGAGAGTTTAAATTTTGCACTTTGACTATTTATTTCTGTTGGAAAAATAATTCTTTTGCTACAGGCTGTTAGAAGAGGAAACAAGGAAGCTGTATCTCAAATTGTAACTCTGCTTAATGTTATTTGTGGCTTTTATTGACAAAATTTTTGTACTTATACTAAATAATTATAAAAAAAACATATACAAGATCAGCAAGATCAATAAATGTCAAATTTTTTTGCCAACATTTTTTTCATATGTCTGGTATCCTGAAATTTTTTGCTGGGGCGCGAATTCTGACACGCTGTATAATGGATTAATTTAATAATAAAATTTTCAAATGCTTTTGTGAAGTCTAAGACTGAACCTGGGACAGATTTTTTTTTTGAAACCAGTGATATTATTTTTTATAAACTGCATGTTGAACCGCTTTTACGAAAACTAAATGATTTTTTGAGAAAAGCTTGTTATGTTCAGAATATTTGACTGATTGCTCAGTTAAAATTTTTACGAAATTTTTGAAAAAAAAATTGGAATCAAAGATATGGAACGGTAATTTCCTAAAGTAATTCGATACTTTTAAAAACCATAAGCGATCACATGGCTCTTTTGAATCACGCGTTATAATTCATCTGTCTAAAATAAGAAGTGAATGCATTTTAAGGGACATTTTCCACTTAAATTAAAACAAAGGTTGGCAATATATTTCCAAGTGAGCTGACATAAGACAATAAGAACTAGAGAAAAGTTTTTGACCCCGGATTTGCTTTCTGATTTATAAACATGAAACTAAAGTTTTCGTTTCTTTGAAATTTTGCCAAATCTTCTCATTTAATTAAAGTTTCAGCGGGAATACTAATTTACTACAAGTAATACTAAAAAATTAACAAAGTTCTTGGTGAAAGTTGACACAATTTTTACAATTCATTAATTTTTGTCATGTACGACAATATTGTTCCTTCGGATCGTAATTAAATGAATGTAAATTATTTCGTGCGTGTTTGGCGTTTATAAACTTTCCGTATATTGCAAAAGGAATAGTTGATTAGATGTGCTGAAAAATCAATGGGAATTTATTCATTCAATGCCTGGAGTAAATAGTTTTATGATAATGGAAGTGTGTTTGTAGCCATTTGGTCGCCAAAATAGCTTTTGTTATTCAATCACAAATCATTTTATGTAAAGGTCGGTGTAAATTCGCGATGACAGAATAGTAGGTGTGATACGAACATCCATAATTTTCTCATTTCACCACGATAAATAATGGCATAGTTAGTGTGTTGATAAAAATCACTGTAACTGTTCAACTTGCATAACTTGAATGTTTGTCGTAAACTTAACAAATAAAAAAGAAACTCTTCAATGTTAACAGTTTCAAGCTGAGAATTTAATAATTTAGATAGTGGTGTGTGTATATCCATACACGCAGGATGTTAGGGTTATAAACAGAAAATTATCGGAATATTTTATTATAACTTGGTGTTCGATAACATTTACTACGGTTTTTATGGGGTTAGGTAATCGGATGTTAAGTTTATTATGTTTTATTTTTAGTTTTTTTACAACCGTGAAAATTATAAATTTGGTCTGTTTTTTTTGAATTGTTTAATAATTTTCAAACTATATTTCAAACAAAGACGACAAACTGGACCACAATTTGGCGTTTTTTATGATGTAACAAACTCTTTTTTTTAATAGCTAATTACTAATTTAATAGACTTGTTCGTTAAATAATTCCATACCATAAAAATTCGAATCAATTTATTCAAGCTAGAGCTATTTAATTAAAAATTGTTTTATAATCGATAAACCATGAAATAGTCGTAATTCATTCGTAGGATAATATACTTGAACTAAGTTTTCGGCAGTGCAAAATGTAACCAAAATTTTCAACAGTGACTGAAAATTAGCATTCTGTGTTTTTGATTTTAAAATTTTATTTGTAGTTTATTTGCAAGTGGAATTTTATTCTTTATGATACAACACTTTAGACTGTTTTTTAATTTTTTTTTGAATACGATAAACTGTTGTTTATTCTACTCTTAATAAATATTATTAATCTTATAAATATTATAAGTCGTAGGAAAGCAATCTTAACAATTACATTTTTCTGATAAGACACAAGTCTAATTAATTTTTATTTTCTCATCTTACATCGAAGATATAATTATTTTCAAAATGGCGGTATTTCGGTTATACCGACATTGACTTTGTTATTTTAAATGGAAAATTATGTTTTTCATTGCGTTTTTTGGATTTTGGATTACTTGGGTAACTCTAGGAGACTTTTTATTGGCTTTCTGTATACCCAAGCTTAGCCATTTTTGAAATATTTACTCTTTTTGAAAATTTTTGTATTTCTTACTAAATATCAATAACTGTCAAATTATTTTGAAATCATGTATGAACATTTGAAAAAAAAGGGTTAGTGGTTTTCCTTGGTGTATTCAAAAAATTGGGGGTCTAATCTTTCTCTTTCAAATGCCTAGATACGATTTTATAATACGAAAATAAAAATGACAAAGTTATCAATTTCTGAAGAGGAAGATGCAATTACAAAAATTTTCAAAAAAACTTAAACTTGGGTTTAAGTAAGCTAAAAAGTCCTCGTATAATAACTCGAGTAATTCAAAAACAGAAAAAAGAAAAACCGTTCATAGTACATTTTATCTGTAGTAATATCATAAGTGTTAAAATTTTGTCGGCAAAATTTTCAGATTGTACGAGAGTTTGTTGCATAGCAATTTATCGAGTGACATTGTTAGAAAAACCTCGAGTCGCAGACGAGAGGTTTTTGAACAATGTCACGAGCTAAATTGGCAACAAAAACTCGAGTAAGTCAATCGAAAAATTAATTTTGCCAGACCAAATTTTACCACGAATGGTATTCGGAGGACTATTTCATGAATAAAACTACACATTCAAGTCTACAACTATTTATTCTAAATATTAAATGTACAATTATTGTAAACAATTTTGCTGGAAATGTCGTTATTTTCACTTCTGACAGACGTTTCATGAGTTTTTGATTGTATTGCTAATGAGGTACCTCGTAAGCTCTCTAAACGCCCAGTCTTGTAAAATTTCTGCTAGATCTATTGGAGTATCGGCAGTAACCTCATAATTTCTTTCTTCGCAGAACTGAGAGAATTGCTTCCATATACAAGCCTTCGTCTTGATCTGTTTTGGAGAACACTTATTGAACTTGCAAGTGTAATGTCCCAAATCACGTGTTTTCATTCATTTTTCAAATTAAATGAAATAACGGTCAAAATATTTAAAACGACAGAAGTTGTTTAGACTGTTACCATGGTGTAAAATTTTATCACTTGAAAACTGGCTTGGTTTCGATTTTGTTCGTAAATATCCTTCACTCATTGGCTCTAAATATGAGGTGAAGGCGATAAAATTTTGCTTTCATCAATTTTACCGATTGAAATTTTTTACTCATTGTTGAATGACGAGATGCTATTGGCCGAAATGTAAATGAATGAAATAGTCAAGAATAAGTTTTTTGTTTTTGTGTTCTGCAAAATTTTTATTTTTTTTTTGAAATGATAACACTACAAAATAATTTTTTTTCATAAGGCTATGATCTAAGGATTACAGCTATCTACTTTATATTCAATTTTTATCAAAAAACTTTTTCACATTAGTTGTTTTTTTGACAAAAAAATCGCATATTTCAAAAACAAAACAAAATTTCATTCACAAAACATTTTTATAGCACGGTAATTTTTATTTATTATTAATTTCTGGAAGCAAAATATTCAGAAAGAAGCGCTTGGGTCCATTCTTTTTATTCACTCTGTATACCTTTGTAAATTTGGAATGCTAAATAAATTCCAAAATTTTATACTTCTTATTGGATCCTTTTGATATGAGAATGATGAACACATGAAAAATTTTATGTTTATTTACATTTTACTGACCCCATTACGCATGTATAAATTGTTGAGGTTTTCAAGAGGGATTATTGTTAAAGACTAACTATTTAATTACATATTTAAACATTGCAATGATTTCAACTTTTGTTCATTCTTCCCACAAAAAACTAATGAAACCAGACTTGGGTAATCTATCCTATGAATAAAACCAGTAATTATAACATCACCTGGTGATGGGCGTGTTAACTAATCCAACGTAAATAATTATCAATCACAGTGAAGCAGTCGACTTGTCTAACAAACAACTTGGTGTACTAAAAATGAACTTGTATTGAGTGTCTCGACAACTATGCTCCTAGTACTTCATCATAAAGGTGGCCCCCTTCATGGGGGGAAACCTTGTCATGTTGGATTTATCCCCGATAATTATCGACGATTTTTTAAAGGTATGTTAATGCATGTTGCAGTCAAGTTGCTGTAATTATGCTTCTTTGCACTGGAGAAGGAAAGCAATTTTGTAGACTATTGATCTAGACTCGTAGCACATTTTCTTCTTATCGTTTATCTTGATTGTTTAACTCGAAGCAGGTCATTGTTGTTTTCATTAAGTGTGTGGGTAAGTGAGAACTCCCACGATAATTTTACGCCCAAAATTAATTTGTGGTGCATCAGGAGAGAGTTTTTAACAGATGGATGTTTGCCAAATATTGATCTAAAAAACTGCGTTTCCGGGTCGTGACTTAAATTTTGCACACAGTGAGTCACTTTTGCCAAAAAGCAAGAGAATGAATTTATGTCATGTGTAAGGGCACTTGTGGGAGATTACCAAGTTTTTGAGAGGAAAATGGTTTTAACTTTTTGTTACTTAGTGGCGTGTTTATCTTTCATTCTGTTATTTTTGCTCTTAGATTTGTAGCAAGTTTATGGTAAATTAGCACGCTTTTTTATTTATATAAACTTACAAAAATAACGCTTTTATACCGTGTTTCTGATAAGATTTGATTGTTCAAGTTTTGTTAATCTTTTATAAAAAATGTCATTTTGGTATTATTTTATACATAAGATTTTTTTAGCACAATTAAAATGTGAAAATTTTCAATCACCTTTTGGACATTCCAAGACTAAAAATTATTCCGATTACGGCGTGAATGACGAACGACTTTTCAGTTAATTTAAGGGGTTTGTCTAATTGTCTAAACATTTTTTTTTAATAATAAATAAAACGAATATTGCACTGAAGTTGATTTATCAGTAACAGATGTTTTATTATACATTTTATATTATAATTGAAACAATCTATTTTATCATTGTTTAAAATAACCATAAGGTAGCGCTCATATGCATATAAATGGCATGTTTGACTACTCTTGGACATTTTAACTACCGTCGTTTGTAAATTATAACAGAAGTTCTTTACTGACATTTTTACATTAGTAAACATAAATTTCTGAATACTATAAAACTAATTTCATAGTCCATTTAAGAGATCTTAGAAAAATATTCAATTAAAACAACAATTTGCATACAAGCATAATCTCGTGTTTTTATTACTTACTCCAATTAAATACATACAATTAAATTTAATCGATCTATTTACGTATAAAATTAGCATTTCCAAGGTGATCTTCAACTTAACTGGGGTAGATTTTTTCTTAATTATTTTAATAAGACTAATGATCACAACAATGTGTTCTTATTTGGGATCATTTCACATGCGATTCGTAGTCGTCAGTCCTAATGAGTTCACTCAGGTAGAAATGACTACCTACGTTCATGACAACCAGTTTTCGAAAAAACTCCAAAAATTGATTTTATTGTAAACAAACAAACTAATTAAAATTTATGGTAAACAGAAGGTTTTTCAGTTTTACGGAACCGAAAAAAGGGAAACTTATTATAGATGCAATTCGACACGTATTTTTCCAAACGGAATTCAACCATAAAATACAAACTAATTGTACATCGAAGTGTGAAATGGACGTGGCGAAAGAAATCAATTTTATGTAATATTACATATTTGCAGAAATCACAAATTGAAATTAATCAGAAGTTATTAAACCAATTTTTTAATTTTAGTTTTATAGAGATTGTAATAATTATAAATCATCAGTGTTTATTGTTTTTTATGTTTAGAAAGCAGAATAGTGCGGAAGTTCATTTTTAATAAACATGCTTGGTTAATCCTGATTTAATGAACCATGGTGTGGAGAAATATGTCAATTTACTAAAAAAAAATAGTACATAATACAAAACGGCCCAACTTTTTAAATTTTCCACTTTAATTTGGTTTAACTTGCTTTATCCATTTTGAAATATACAGGCTCTTTTAAAACTTAAACCGACAACAAACAAAAAACTTAAAATGTGTGCAAACTTCGTTTTATCCTCGGTTTTATTACAACTTTTCTCTCTTTTTTTTATTGCATTTTTATTTTTCAAAGACTACACTTATGTTAAAACGTAAATGTTAAATTTTTAAAATAAGCTGTGGAACACCTGCATTTTGTTCCAAAATTTGTGTTTTTTATATACATTTTTTCACTGGTTATACCAATAGTTATGTAATTTGATGTAATTTCAAAAAAATTAATTAAATGATAATTTCTTATGGTTGACATATTTAAAGTTTTTAGTTTCTGTTTTCTTTCTAAACTCTTGAAAGATTTTAAATACGGATTTGAAATTATAATAGTTCTGAATTTTAATTTTAAATTTTACTAGATGAGATGCGAATTCACTAATAAACATTACACGCGTTGTAAACCAATTACAGAGATATGTCGAATTAAATTCAATTTTATTTCTAATCACTAAAGGAATATGCCGATATTTAACCTTTTGGAGGTCGAGAAGTTTGTCATTACATCCCTTGGTCGGGAAGTAATTTATGTAAGATTACCAGAGTTACAAGCTCCCCAAAAATGTTAATAACGCACTTTGTTTGCATAACAACTACGTCAATTCATCAATTTTTACAATTTTTGTGTTTGTGAATAAAAGAGTATACAAAGCTCAGTGGGAATGTTAAAAATGTCTAACTTCTTCTAACTAACGAGAATAACAAAGACGAGGCTTATTTATGTCTAGTAATAGATGTTTCTTCGTAGAGACGTTGTTGCCAACATTTGAAATAAGAAAGTACTAAGTCAGAAGCACAAGTTAAATTACAAATTCTCTATTTCTTATTTGGATCCTCTTGGTATGGAAACGATGAACACAAATACAATTTAACCCGACAGATCAAACTTTAATTTCTAACACTGTGTTTGTGTTCATACAAATTCTCTATCAAAATGTATTCAATTCGTGTAATAATTAATATTTCATAAACACAAAATATAAAAGACTTTTCACATACTTGGTTGTTAATATTCTGCTCAAATTTTAGACACGTTTTTTGCTTTTTATATCTGAAGAAAATGGAAATGTATCATTGAAACGTTATATTATACTGAAGTTTTTAACTAGACTTTATTTTTCCCAGAACCTTTTTCTTATCAATCACAGTCTAAGAAATTAGAACTTTTTAAAGGATTTGCATATCAATGCATATTTGGCATATATTGTAGCATATTTCTTAATATCTTGTGCATATTTTTGTGAAAATACGTGCATATATGCGCATATTTTACGAATTTATTGTGCATATAATCTGAGCCTTACTGATGAAATAGACTGTCACGACATATTTTGTAGCTCGATTATAATATACTATTTCTATTTGTACATAATTTGCTTTTACTACTCTTGTTACGTAATATATTTTTTTAATTGTCTCAAAAAAAGTACGCATCATAATTTTCACAGCTTGCAAGTAGCTAAACTTTAGTTTTTTGTGTAAATTTATAGTTTTTATTTAACAAATTCAATTATTTAACAAAGAAGATTGTTAATAAATACAAAGCGAGATAAATGGGCTGCGAAATTTTTTATGTTTATATGTTCGTGTGTAACATGTGTTAGATAATTGTTTGCGTTGTAGTCTTAGCTGGGGTGTAATGCATTAGTTAATTTTTCTCTCTTTATTAAAAAGTACGTTCCTGGAAAATTACAATTGCGGTCTGAATGATTAAATTTTTAGTTTACATTTTGACAATTGAAGCTTTTTTAAATGCGACTTAGAAATTTTAGATATTAAAAAATATTAAAACATACAAGTATTATAAGAGTGAAATAAGGGATGAAAAAATTGAAAAATAAGTCAACTGTGAACTGAAATTTTTAAAATGAAATAAAATATGAATTTTATTATTTTATATTTTGAAAGTGTGCAATTTTTTGAAGATTTTAATTTCTGTGTGATATAGTGATAACAACTTTAAAAGAAAAACAATTTTTTGAACTAAACATAACAATAAATTTTGGAAAAAAATTCTTCTAATTAGATAAATTATTTACATAAATAAGTGCATTTGTAATCTCTACTTATGTGTGTATCGTATTGTGTAGAAGTTATTTTATTAATTAACAAACAAATGAAGATGTTGATGAAATATAATTAAAATGTTTGCATGTATGTTTCAGATGAGGTAACAAGCTTCAATTAATTTACCTCGTCATTAATAAAATATCGCATTTTTAAATTAAAAATCTATTATTTTATTTTCTAGAAAGTTTGAATAGGAAACTATTTCCTGCATGAAATGTCGATTTAATCCGATTTATCGGAAGTTCGATTTGACACCACTTCCTGATCAACTCGATTCGATAAAACCGGAGCAAATTTATTACCCGATTTTTTGATTCTATTATTCCGATTTTTGTATGAAAACATAAATTATTATGGCAATCCGATTTGTACCTAAAAAAATTGCTGTTTATGTAAAAGTTGCTCAAGTATGTTGTGTACTTTCCCTCGTTAACTTCATATTTAATATTAAGCAGATTAGATATGACATTACTTAACTTTCTGGTGGATAATTGGAGTCACTGGTTACGCTGATAATTAATTTATTATTAAAGTGAAAAAAGTAATGTTTTCTCACGTTTTAATTACAAGTCGCTGACATTTAAATTTGCAATTTTGTATGGCAGTCTAAGCTATAATTAGCAACATCAATGTAGCTCATTGTTTTGGCATTTTAGTAAACTGTCAGTCATTTTGTATGGTTTTGTCCTTAGAACAGGTCGTTTTGTTGCTTTGACAAAACTTAACAATGAGCTGCTTACACCAAGACTTATTTTGGCTGACAATTCACAAAAGAATGAATGGATTTAAAAAAATTTATTATATCTATCTTTATATAATATCACAAAATTAATTCATAAAATGTGTACTAATATTTCAGGTGTTAAAACTATGAATTACATTTTCATTGATGTTGCGTTTCCACCAAGTTTATTCATTTGCATCGAGTTACCATGAGAGTATTCTGAATTTATCCTTTCAATAATAATATTTAGAAATGTAGACAAAGCTCCCTTTAGTATGTAACTTCTAAATTAAACTAATGTTTTGCATAGACAAAAGCACGAAAACTTGACACATGTTAAAGACATTAAAATTTAGTAAATTTGATCACTAATTTTTTTGTAATGTTAAAACCGATCAATAAAAACATCAAGTCATCGTTGTGGTTACTGTAGGTGTTAAATATTCCGAATAAAATCATGTTGGTGTTTCTCCTCCTTTGTCTTGCTATTTAAAATCATTTTTAACAACACTTTAATCAGAGATTTGCATTGCTACTCTGACAAGAAGTGTCAGTTGTATAGTAAATGCAAGCAACAGTCGTTCAAGAGGATGACGAAGCGTTCAATGAACGTTAGTATCGACCATGAAATTAACATTTTCATCCATTAAGTAATTAGGACTAATATTTTTAGAGGTTTCATACCCACTAGACTGTTGTGTGTCTACATATTTTTACGATGGTTTCACGCAACCCACACAAGAGGACGTTTTTGTTAAGCGCCGAGGACGAATTCATTGGAAATTGAAACCGTTTCTCAAACGATTTTTATACAAAAACGTTTTTTATAAAAAAAAGAACTGAATGTCGTATTTTATTTTTAATTTATTTAATAGATTTTTGTGACTTAAAACATAATATACCCAAAGAATATGACAAAACAATTTCGGTAATTAAAGCTCAATAATGGAAGAATTTTTTTATTTTATTTTTTCATATCCGAATTATACATACATGGTGATTCAAAAATGTCGGACCTCTCGAATGGCGATAGAAGACTTTCAAGTAAACATAAAAATGAAATCACATTTTTGTTTCTAGTTTTTTTTTTGAAAAAAAAAACAAATGTCAATTTTCATTTTATCATTGTCAGCATCTTTGTTTTTTGTTTCCGATGTTGTTAGATTTAATTTATACAGGGTGCGCCAGAACTCGCGCCCCAGAGATAAATGCCTACAAGGTAAGATACCACGAACATTGAAAAAATGTTAAATTTTTTTTTATCTATAAATATTTCGAAGTTATGAGGGTTTAAAGTTTGCACTTTGACTCTTATTTATTTCTGTTGGAAAAATAATTATTCAAGTTTTTTTGCTATAGGCTATTAAAAGAGAAAACAAGGAAGCTGTATGCTAAACTTTGTTCAATGTTATTTGTGGCTTTTATTGGCAAAATTTTTGTCCCTTTACTAAATAATTGTAAAAAAAACATATACAAGATCATCAGTATCCTAAAATAGATATAAAAAATGACAAATGTCAAAAAATATATGTCAAAATTTTTTGACAGATAGACTTTTTTAAACATTTTTTTCATGTTCCTGGTATCTTATCTTACTTGAAAATTTTCTCTGGGGCGCGAGTTCTGGCCACTCTGTATTTTTACAATTTGCTAGTTTGTTACATGTTTTTTATACCATAAGACACGAATTAATGATTTTTTTCAACAGGTCATTCTTACAAGATTTGCCGTTTCCGTTAACTAAATTCAAGATTACATAATCGGAACAAAAAACTTAATCTAAAATCTAATCTTTTAGCTCGTGAAAAATGACTTAAACATTTTTTTGTCATGAGAACTTTTAACTCAGGTAGACGTCCTTTATGACCACCCAAGTGATGGTCTGACACTTTTGAATCACCCTGTATACGTAACAGTTTTGTCCATGGGCTCAAATGTGAAGAGACGACTGTCTATACTTTAATAAAATCTTATTAAAAGCATCTTCTCAATTATCCATTTATAGGGAATTGTGCCCAAATTTATTTCTGCCATCACAGCCAGTAGTTACACGCTGGGGAACTATTTTTATTTTATTTTATTTTTATTTAATAAAGCACATTTACCTGAAGAAACAGAAAGTATTAAACAGTGTAAATCTTTTTCAAAAAAAGATCTACATTTAATACAAAATGAAAAAATAAAATTACTGCAGTTGTTACGAGAAATCCGGATTATAAATTATTAAAAGAAAAAAGTGAATAATTTTTCAAACAAGAAATCATACAGGCCCTAGATTGTTAAAATTGTGCATTAATAAAAAAAAGAGAACAATAGTATTTCTAAAATGATTTTTATTAAAATGGTAAATCTAAAATCTGGCAGGAAAAACCAAGTTGGGTTGATTTTCTTTGCCATATTGCTATAATCTGAGTTCATTTGGTGGATTCTCTAGAATAACATATTTTAATTGTGTAGGTGTAAGTTTGTTCTCGGAAATTTGTCATTAGAATTGAAAATTAGTTGCCTACTAAAAAAGATAAATCGATATAAAATGCAAACAGGAATGTATGAAACAACAATATTTGAGTTTTTGTAATCTTTTTCTAAAGTGTTACATTATTATAACAATAAATTGAATTCTTATAGTATCCAAACAAAAGTCCTCTTTAAAAAGAATAAGTATAGAAAGTAAGTACACGTATTCAAAAGTATTGATAAAATAAAATGTTTAATATTTTTAGTCAAATTAGTTGAAATCAAGACATTTGTATTCCATAAAAATGAATATTTAATTTGTTTTTGTATGTTACAAATGACATATGAATGATGGATAGCAAAACAGTAGCACTTTTATTTCATTTTCATTTGTTTTTCTCCTAAAGAAAACGATTAATCTTAATTGATTTATATCATTGTTTTCTTTTTCGTACTTTTTCTATTAAAGTACAAGTGTTACAAGATTTTTTGTTTTGTCGATGCGGGAAACATTGCAAGTTTAACTAAATTTAAAATTATTGTAGAGTTATTATAAACAAATTATTAAAAAATGAAAATATTCTGTTGCATAATTTTTAAAACCATGCGTTTTGTTATTTGATAATTAAGAGTATAAAAAATCCCATCCAGTTCCACTTGTTGCTTCAAAACCCGAAATTATTTATTAATTAGGATTCGTATCTACTTAAGTAATCCCCCGAAGACAAATTGCACGTGTATCTGCGGTTAAATTAAAGTAATAGCTATAAATTGGCAATAATAAGACAATTTGTTGGCCATGTTGTTGAAATAAATCTCTCTCGACCGCCTTAGCGTCTCCACTTGAATAATTTTTAAGGAAAATTTTTATTTTGTTTCAGGCAAGACAATGAACGAGGTGGGGAGTCTGGGTGTTAGAGGGCTTGCTGTGAGCCCAGACTCTGACTGCAACAGCAACCACCATGGCTCAGCAAGTTACCTCAGCAATACGTCTTCCCAAGATATAGATTTCATTCAAGACAACTCTGATTATCAGTGGTTTCTAGACTATGGCTACCGAGATGGAGGAACCAACCATCATACGAGTATTCTGTCACTTCCGGAGTCATACGAGGCCAATGATATGAATTATTATGACGCTTTGGCGAAGAATATGGACGCGAATTTGGCAGAGGCCGATATGGAGAGTTTCAGGACGGAGGATATTCACGCACTTTTGACTAATCTGCCGCCCATGTGCACCGACCATTTAAGTCAAGAAGTAAGAAAATGTGAAACAAAATCACATTTTTTACATTTTTTTTCTAGAACAATCGTCAAGGCGAAAGCTACGCAAGTGTCTCAGGTTCAATGATGGCAAAATTCGACTTTGACAGTTCTTTAAGTCCTCACAGTAGTTCACATGGCGAAGATTCGGCAAACTCAACATCAATGTCCATTTACAAATCAGAACTTCTCTTCAGTCCCGTCAAAGAAACACCAATGCCTGGCGCTAATTTTAGTGTTGACTCTCTTGATTGTGACATGATGTTGACTTGTCAAGCCAACAAAGACAACTATACCATTGCATTCGAGGGCTCTGTCATGTATTCGGAAGATAGTGACTACCACGATACTGGTATAATCACCACAATTACCTTATCACACGTAAACAAATTTGTTTTGTAGATAAAAGCGAGAATTCCGGTATCGGAAGCACTCATTGGTCCAAGAAACCAACAAACAACTGCAAATTGACCGAAGCTTCAATGACTCAGTCCGATTCGGGTAGTTTTACCACTTGGAGCAAGTTGAAGAAGAGGAGCAGTGATAACCAGCTCCGGAGACATCCTTCGGGTAACAATAACAACTCAGGAGACGAAACTAGTCATTTGGGATTAACTGAAAACTCGATCAAGAGTCAAAGTATGCCCAATTTGTACAAAAAGAAGTTGAGTTACCTCAAAAACCACAATTTTATCTCGGTAAGTCAAGTTTACTTTCATTTTCACTTTTATTAATTTATTGTTTAAAGACCGAAACTGTAAGACGAAAACCGGTCAAAGTTTTTGATATCCAACACCAAAGCAGTAGCGTATCAGACATGGCGACTTCTATAGATGCCAGTACGAGTGAAACAACAACAAATAAACCCAATTTTAGTCTTGTGAAACTCTTCATGAAACAGAAAAGTATGAGTACTGAAGGTATGTCAACAACAATGGATCAGTTATCATCAACGGAAAATTGGCCAGGGAGTCAATCAGGTGAAAGCAATTCTTCCGACTTGAAACCCGACCAACTCGACCAAAAAACGAATGAAAGTAGTGTCAGGACTTATGATTTAATAGCGGAAGAACCGGAAGAGGAGGTTTCACGGAGCGAATCAGTGGAACAACTATCAGAAAGTATCTCGAAAATTGATTACAGTGACGAAAACGTCAACAATAACAATAGCTACACTTCGGATAAAACTAAGAAAAAAGTTCTCCAACACGAATTGATGAATAGAAGCATCCAAACGTCGCAATTTTCGGAAATTACCAACTTAAAAAATGTTCATAAACCTGCCTCAAAACCGGTGAAAATTGTCGAACCGTCGTTCCTCAACAAACTCAAACAGGAGGGAGAAGTCCAAAAACCAGTCTACGTTCTTTACCCCAATTACGTTCTACCAAATTTGGACTTTTTGAACAAACAGGACGACATGACCAAAGTTCTCTTAATCCCACAAGAACCAAATCTCAAAACCGCCAACAAACGCCGACCATTCAGTTGCACCGATGTCGAAATGTTGAAAAAGAAAGGTTTCAGTCATGTCAAAGATTGGGATTCTTTGAATTTCCTTCTTCCTCAAGAGTACCGCAAGATTTTGGCCGATGTACCGGAAATTTCCGAGCATATTAAAAAATCTTCACGGAAACGGCGACCGTTCAGTTGCGACTATTCTAGTTCTAGTTCTAGTACCGCTACTCAACCTAGTAGTGGTTATAGAGGGTCTTCGACGATTTTGAGCGACTCTCAAAATAGTCCAGCGACAAATTTGAACCCACTTTTTGTCTATCGCTATGACAGCGTGACCAGTTCGGAAGCAAGTCTTTTAAATAGCGGTCAAAGATCAATAATGACAGCTCCCCCACTTCCGGTACGTTGCGTGAGTCTCCAACAAGGGGAAGTACCACCACGACCCCCACTCCCAAAGGGAATTTTGCGAAAAGTTGATTCAAAAAGGTTCAGTTTGTATGAAACGAGTGAAGAAGATTTGACCGAAGAAGGTTTATATCGGAGGAATATTTTACGGAAGAAACGCTTCAGCGAGACTGAAGATGAAGGTGTCGATGCTGGTACATCGAGTAGCAGTGTGGACGAGCACCATGACCCTCCTAAAACCGACTTTCTTCTATCCAATATAAGCACCGATGAACTGGTCCAATTGGAGGAATTTTTGAAGATTAGTAGAATTTCAACGTCCGATAATGAAGAAATGACTGAAGAAAGTCTAATGCATTTGCACTCGTATGTAGGCAAATTTCTCTCCTTAAAGATTAATCAAGACGGTCCCGGGAAGAAAACTGTAAGTTTTGCCGAAAAAGTCAACGTTTTGCCCAAACAATTCACTGCTCCGAATAACTCACCCAATGTTTCTAAAAACTACTTTGGGAGAAACCTTGCTGAAATCCCCATCTGTGAGGAGAGTGAAGGTAGTGTGAATTACAGTCCGGTACACAAACCAAATTTGGTCGAAAAACGGTCATTGGTGAACGCAGTAACCGATTCGGTTGAACAACTCATCAATCACTTCTCCTCTGCTAGTAACCAATCGGAATTGAACACTTTGGGCGACTCTGGAGCCACTCCAAACTGTGCAAAACTTGCACTTTCGACTCTATGTCCTGCACTTTATGCCGTTTTGAGCGATGGCTTGAAACCAAGCCTTGAGAGTAGTTTCGGAGCGATTAACAACTCGGTTTGGCAAGTGGTGGAAGCATCAGCTCAGCAAGGACCACTCACTAAAGCTTTGAACGAATTGGTCATGAGGATTAATAGTGAGGATGCTATAACTGAGGGTTTGGTTAAATTCAATGCGTTTGTTTTCGGGTTACTTAACGTGCGTTCGTTGGACGCTTGGGTGAGTTATTTGAAGACAAGGGAGAGTATATTGAAGAAACATTACAATAAAGATTCTTTGATTATGGCACATGTTGGTGGTTTGAGTTTGAGGACGTTGCTAGATTCGCTGATTGCTGCTTTGCAACCTTTGGCATTGCTTCCGTTTCAATTGGACCTCTTGTTTGAATATAGACAGTTACATTTGAGTTTCAAGAGATTGGAACAGTTGAGTCCGACTCATAAACATCGGAATTCGTCTAGTTCGGAAGATGTGTCAGTCGTGACAGTCATTCCTGATCTTTTGAGTTCTTCTAATCGTAAGAAAGAACGTCCAAGGTCTTGTGTCGAGTCTGGTAGTCTCCCTAAACCAAATTTCAAGCTTGGTGATGTTACAACAGCTGCGAAAAAGCGTTGGTCGGGGATTTCCTCAAATTCGAAACTTTACCTAGTTTACGATCGCCTCGCACGTGAAGATGAAGAAGAGTACACTGATAGTCTTGAAAATCAGACAAAACCGGAGGAAAACTCTGACGAAAACATCCCGAGTCTTCACTCGGAACCCCCCGAATCGCTCGACTCGAACATCTCCGATGATAAGCCGATTAACGGCCGTCGATTCAAAAAGTTGCAACAAAAATGGGAAATGTTGAGTGGGCGTGAATCCAACCCCTCTCCTCCTTTATCGCCCACCAATACCAAATCGAAGATTCCTCGTCCGATTACTTCCCCGATTAAGCCGTCGGGGATTCCGGTCCTCATTTCGCCTTCGGGTAAAAATCAGAAAACTCCGAAGAAGAATCTAGTCCAGACTAAACCGCCCACGAAACCACCAAAGAAAGGGACTTGTGTGAGGTAAGTTGTGGTATTGGAGTGATGTGTAAAATTGATATGTTACGTTTAGGACGAGTAGAGTGGATCAGGTCGAGAGTGAAACGCCAAGACATATACCAAGGCCGAGTAGTTTGCCGTATAAAGCGGTGACGGCGCAGAAAGTGGCCAAGGTCACGCCACCGAGGAGGGCGGCTTCGAGTTCCTTGAGTAGGAAGCCAGTGGGGAAGAGTCCCGTACCGAAGTAAGTAGTTTGAGATGTTACAGTATGAAATAATGGAAAAAGAAAATGGAAATAACTAATAATGAACAAACAATAACAACAACAAAAAATTATAAATGTATGAAAATAAGAAGTACCAAATTAACTCTACAAGGTGATCGTAAATGATTGTGATTTTTTGTCAAATTTAAAATTTTAGTTTGGCAACCTTGACTCTCAAATTCAAACGTCAAATTTTTGTAGGCAATTGTCATTCACTTATGAGGAACAACCGCTGGCTTAATTATTACTTAACCATCCTGGTACAACAATTAGATGGACTCCCAATAATACAGTGTTGCCAATAGTTTCTTTATGACAAACAATTATGAATGAATTTTCTATAGTACTATATAAGCAAAATATTTTGAAAAAAAATTCTTTATTTAGGTAATTTCGAGGTCGTTTAAAGCTAAAAGTACACACCTGGGCGGGGCCTAATTGCGCGCAAACATAAGAGGGGACGCGGATCAGTGGCGCCCTTTTTCAAATATTATGATAATAAAGGGAATCTATACGCCACTGCTTCCAAAAACTCCCCTCCTTTTTCAAGAGGAGTCGTCCGCGACGCCCAGGTGTATACTTTTGGATTTAAGTGACCACTAAATATAATGAAGAGAAATGAAAATGTAGTTGTATGTGATATTGTCCACTACATATTTTTTATTGAATAGTGCAATTTTCTACAATTTTCTCTAAAAATATACTTTCAATAAGAGCCAATTTATTAAGAGAATTTAATTTAATAGTCCCCTAATTTATTATGAAATCAGCCCCAAGTACCTAGTAAAACAATGAATTAGTAGTTTTTTTTTTATATCAGATGTAGAAATATAACTTCATTCCTACGAAGTTTTATAAAATTTCATAAAAAAGTGTAAACGTAAATTTAGTTTTAATAATTTTTTTGTATATCTAACTGTTATTTTTTTGCCTTGTGAACAGACATAAGTGAAATTTAAGAGTAAATTAACAAAAATATTTTTTTGTTGAAAATAAATTAAATGTACACAATGTATTTTAACATTTTATTTTGAGATCAAATTTTATTATTATACGAACTTTCATTTCTCAGTGTCCTATTTTGAAGACAGCTTCTGGCAAAACTAATAGATTAAAAAATTGTAGAACTATTTTGTGTACTAAAAATAATACTTAAATGAATATTAAAAAATAATAATTTGACTATTAATGTGTTAAACAGTAACAATCTATGCAAGACATACAAGGTGATTCACGAGGAATAATGAGCCTGACCAAATTCTCGATGCAACCACCATTACTCTTCGCAAGTTATTTTGCGACAACTGTAATGTTGGTTGCATCGAAAATTTGGTCAGTCTCATTATTCCTCGAGAATCACCCTGTATATCCATCAATTTTCACATCACTTTTGATGTAATGTTATTTTATAACCACTATTTATGTTGTATACAGTGGCATTAATAAATAAATGATCAAGAGCCACATGACTGGAATAACTAGAATAAGTAACAATAAATATAAAATATCTAAAAATATGGGTGCCACGTGGATAATTTTGAATTACCCTTTTTTGTTTTTTCAAAATACGTATTTAGCTATTGAATGAAAATAAAATTTATCAAAGAGAAATAAGTTATTTCTTAATAAATAAAATAAACACATAAGTTGTTTACTTTTATAAATTGCATTTAAAAAAGTTCCAAAGGTATATTTTACAAAATTACAGCATTTAAGATTATTTCNAGCATTTAAGATTATTTCAGAAACCCGTTTTTATCTTTTAACTGTTCTATTAACACGATTAACATATTTTTAATTCATTCAAAAATGATAAATTGGTTTAGCAATCTTTATTTAAATATTATAAAAATCAAATTTAAAACCAGTAAAGTGAAAAGAAAAAACATATTTCTGAGAATTGCATGAATCATCTGTATTTATTTTTTTATGAAAATGACTATTTTAGAAAACAAATAGTCGTTTGTTGAATATTCATTAAAGAAAAAAACATGCTCAACATTATTGTATTTATTCAAAAAATAAGTACATATTGCTTATTGCAAATATTTTTGCAGCAGAAAGGACTGTTTATTTCTTTATTCGAAAAACATTAAAATCACAAAAATGAGACAAAATCATATTCTGTTTTTACAACGCAACACTTTCGCTTCGTTCGTTTGTGCGCTAGTACAATTAATTTAATTTTTTAGGGTCGTGAGGACTCTATCTCATCGTGTCCCATCCGAAAGCGGTCACTTATCGTATAACGAGGGCGAAAGACTCAAGGTTGTGTTAGAAGTCGACGATAAATGGTTACTTTGTTGCCGAGGATCTCAGAAAGGTCTCGTCCCAAAATCAGCCGTGATATCAGCCGACAGTCGTTTCTGAAATTCCCTACAATTGTAAATATACGTAGTGTTTTTTCAGTTGTACATTTTTATACAGACTGGATTTGTGATTTTAGTATATTTTAAGTCAAAACACGTATATTAAAAAAAAGTGTATTATTGTTAAAAAGTATTAATCATATTGTTGCTTGTTGTAACAGCAAATCTGATATTATTTATTATTGCTTGTAGGATCCTATGTACTTAAATAGGGGCGCGAGTCAATCAATTGTTAGTCACCCCTTGCACGTCATGAAATTTTTGCACATATCTTAGGTGGTTGGGTTCTTGTTTCTTTTATTTTGAATCGCTCTGCTTTCATTGAAACGCTTTAAGTACTAATAAACCCATCCAAATAAGCCAATCCCAAATAACTGTAACAGCGTTTCAGTTTCAGTACTGCTTAATTGTCTTTAACCCTCACACCACTCACCCCTCCCTGCATGCTAACATGTGATTCCCCCAATTTTGCAGTACTAAAATTCGTGAAATTTGAGCGATTTTTGCATCACTGCGAGCTAATTTAGCTCAAAAGTGATAATTTTGCACTCGCTTCGTTCAATGATTCTAGTCTTTGATTTTAATTTTGAGCACCACAGCATGAGTGGTCCGAGTATTTTTGACAATACCTCCAGGATTCAACCCAGCTCATCTCTAATTTAGCACTTTGTGACGTGCAAGACAGCCGTTTCCTTTTGTTTTTGCTTCTGTCATGTGTTGCTAGATGTAATAGTGTAGGTTTAAAAATCAAAGTTTGTGAACGGGGCCTTTTGTATCACATATTGCGGGATTTTCTGGTCCAGTTTTTTCATCAGCTTGCTTTATTTGCGTCCACTATCTGTATATATTGAACCGAACGCTTTTGTGATGTATATAATGTTACCAAAGGATCGAACGATCGATCGACTTCAGCGATACTCTTTAAGTTTTTTCATTTTTTTGGGAACAATTTTTGTGTTGTAACCTCACCATAGGTGCCATAAACACCCCTTTTGTTTTCTATTTCCTTTCATTGAATCTGTCAAGATCGTAGTTAGAGACTATGGAAATAGTATAGGGATTAAAATCATGTAACTCAGTCATAATAAATGAATTATAATACATCGTGTTATTTTATTAATTAAAATACACCAAAAACTTTCTTCATTGAGTAATTTATGTCAACTTTGGAGTCGGTTTGCCATAGGAGAATGATGTAAGTTGATGCAGTGCCACAAATCTGGAAAAAAATTGAATAAAAAAATACACACATGAGTAAATAATACGGTACCGATGTAAAAATTGGTAAATCAATTAAAAACATGTTGCCAGCGTGAATTTCAAACGGTTCGTGTAACAATTGAAGACCAAAGGCGTTTATCTGAAATGATTATAAAGGTTAGTAACTGAATGTATCAAAATATACTATTTATTCACATATTTTTTAAATAACACCCTATATTTTTTATTGTATCTTATTCAGCCATTTTTTTCTACAATCATGAAAAATAGTTCATCTTCACTCATCGAAATTAATACGTAAATATAGGGATACACCAGAACTCGCGCCCCAGAAAAAAGGTAAGTAAGATACCTATCAAGAATATAGAAAAAAATGTTTAAAAAATTCGATCTAAAATTTTTTTTTAAATATTATGAGATTGTGAGTTTTGCACTATGACTATTTATTTCTGTTGGAAAAATAATTTCTCTGGTTTTTTTTGCTACAGGCTATTTATTAGAGGAAGCAAGGAAGCTGTATCCTAAATTGTACCCATGTTTAACGTTATTTGTGGCTTTTATTGATCAAATTTTTTGTATCTTTACTAAATAATTATGCAAAGATCATCAATAACATTAAATAGACATAAAACATCCTGTAGATAATATTATAAATAATAAGTGGTAAAAGTCGGTTTGGTAGATCTTGAGATATTTTGTCCACCAGTTCGAAAAAAAAAAGGAGATTTGAAATATACACAAAGGAATCTAAAGTCAGCGGTTTTAAACATTTTTTGTATGTGTTACTTTTAATCTGCGATTCATGGAAAATTCCAAGTTCTTTATTTTATCTTTCTTTTTTCTAAACACTATTATTATACAAAAGGTTGTAATAATTGAAATGTAAATGTTTGTTCTCCCATAAAATTGGAACACAATTTTATAAACAAAACAGATAATATAGATAGTAAAATATCAAATAGCTTACAACTTATAGTAATCTTTTTTATCAAACTTATATCAAACTCATTGTATTTCACATCTGATAATCTGAGAAATTGCAGTAGACGCCCAAACAAACGTTATTACTTATTACACAAAAGTAATGTGAGTACTCGTTATATATTCGCTGTTAATAATGTACCTATTTATTAAATAGGTGCTGAGTGTATTTTTGATAATTAGTACGTGCAAACTTTTGTGCAACTAACAAATCACAAATTACACAGTTGCGTAATTTGCAATGTTTTACTATTAATTCTAAGAAAACTAAAAAATATTATGTCAATGCAATATTAATGGTAGGTATGCAATGATGATTTTGAAATAATCACACAATTTTTTTTCTGGGTAACGACGAAAGTTGTGTCAGACTTGTTTGTTCCGTATGTCATGATCTAACTCCTTAGTCGGGAAGTTATTATGTACTATGTAGGACTGTGAAGGTTACGAGCTCATCGCAAACAGTGCGACGTTCAAAAATAACATGACAAAAATTAACCAATAAATCCGAATCTGCGAAAAAATTAAAAAAAAAATTTCTTGACCTAAGGAACCATCTCGTAAAATCTTTCAACGTTTTTTCCGGACAGCCTGTATTAAACCCAAATTCTTTGAAGTTGTAGTATATTATTAACTCACTTCGTACATTTTTAGATTTATTGAAATGAAGAAAGATGATGACCAACGAGAGAAAAGAGACAGACCGCTTTTGTATATAAGATGGAATTTTTTTAAAAAAGACATTAAGGATGTTCTTATTGTAATTTTTGCCATCGCAGTGGTTTTTATTATTTTATACTTAAAAAATCTTTTGCCCAAACAACTTTTTTTGGTAAGTAAATAACAACGTTACCCTCAACTTTACTTTTAAATATTGTGTAGTTTTATTTACAAAGTTGAATTGTGACAAAAGTATGCAACCAATTATACAGAATGATTTTTGTAGGGCCTACACATTCGAAACTTTTTAACTTTCAATATAGCTACGGCTTTAAAATTTTGAATGCGACCAAAATCAACAGTTTTCAATGTCACTAAATTATTTTTAAAATATTTGAATTTTCGGAACTGACAAAAAATTGCCGCCAACTTTGAAATTTTATATGGAAAGGACCTTCTCAAACTGAGTAAAGCAAACCCATTTGTTGGTACTTATCTGTTATAGTTTTTGACACACTTATGTCAATTTTTTTGTAATTTATTTTATTTGCAGGGGTCTATTCAAAAAAATACAGCTTTTAAACCCATTGCAATAAGTAAGTTATTTGATAATGAATGAGTTAAAAACTAATTAAGTGACAATTATTAATTATTTTCCAAAGCCTACTTGATTAACGATGAAAATAAAAAGTCAAAATCCGTTTTTCGTAATTATTTCAAAAACTGAAGGACATCTGACAAAAGTTTACATAAAAATTGATGTTCTTTCGATTGCCGTTGAGAAAATGGGGTCATGCTATGTGAAAAACAATTATATTTTCAAAAAATCATATTAGCCTTGAAATTTGAGTTGACAATGTTGAATTACTTTAAAAAATTTCTCAAACCTGTGGTTATCAAATGTAAAAAAAAATCACTTATTGAAAAGGGTTCAAGAACTGAAATTTTGTGAATGGACCCCTGCAAATAAAAATTTCGACAAAAAATTGACATATTTCAAAAAAACTATGACAAAGAAGTACGAACGACTTGGGTACGTTTTACTCAGTTTGAAAAAGCAAATTCAAAAATGCACTAAAAAATAGATGGTTTTTATTTAAAGTTTTAAAGTTGGCACCAATTTTTAATAGTTCCAGGAGTTTAGCCATTTTGTAAATAATGTAGTTGAATTGAGAATGGTCGATTTTGGTTACATACAAAGTTGAAAAGTTTCTAATGTAGGCCCTAGAAAAATCACCTGTATAGAAGGGTATACAAAAGCCAATACCAGACCTGGGTGGAGCCATATTGCGCACAAACTTGAGAGGGGAACAAAGCAGTGGTGTACCAGTGTCACGGAATTTTGTTATTTTTTCTTTTATCTAAATATTTTAAATTTAGCTTGAACCGGTGCAGGGTCCAATTTCAATAACATAACCTTACTTTTTTATAAGAACACCGATAATGTTTTTCTTTTTTTTTGGTAATGAATTTCTTAAAATGATAGAACATAAAAACACCAATAAGATCAAAGCTATATTAGCAATAATCAAAAGTGCAGTTTAAATTTAATTTTTATAATGAGCTTTAAATAGTTTTTTTTTATAGTCCTTTTGTAAATATTACAAATCTGCACGACACTGCTTTATGTCAACTTCAAAAACTTTTCCATTCTTAGAATTGGACTCGTTTGGGACGCGTTTTGATCATCTATGTATATACGCCCAGGTGTGTACTTTTGGCTTTTACCCCACTCTACTAGTCTAGTTTTACTTATCTAAGTAGCACATGCGCTCTGATTCTGAATTCTAATTTTTACAAGTTTTGACAAGTTTTAGTGCCTTTAGTAGTGTGTTTTTTTTCTAAATAAAAATAAATTTTTGGATTATTGGAGTTAAAAAGTGCATACTGGTATACGACTGTCATAATTATTTATTAATTTGTCTTATTTTTTTTAATTGCATCAGAGCAAACAAACATCAGATAAACAAAAGGTTATATTTTGCCGCTAACCACTTGCTTAATAATTTATTTTCTATTCTATTATTATTCTAATATGTATATTATTTTTCCAAAACATTTCACATTTCACAGTCATACATAAAATCAGATTTTGAAAACTGGGAAAATTTATTGTGCAATATTTTTTTTGTAGACATAAGATGGGTCCAACCATGAACAACCATTCAACTGCTTTTTGGAAATTCTGCAAGGACGACTGTAAGGGTATTTTTGTGGTTCTAGCAATCGTAACAATTTGCGTACCAATGTCTATGTTTGTTGTTTATTGTATTCAGCGTTTTTTAAAAGATTCAAGAGAAGATATTTCACAAAATCAGCAAACTAAACACAAACATGAAGAACCTCAGGAAACGAAGAAACGTCCACAATTAAAATTTCTAGTGAAGGATCTTGAAGTTAGAAACATTAACGGTTATAATCATTTTAAGAATTTTAATTATGTAATATAAAAAATGTTATGTAGGTACTTTTTATTTATGCCAAACGTAAATTTTATGTTGTGTTTCAGTTGATTTGCTTGTATTAAAAAATAATAACATATTTCTCTTTTAATTTGTTATTTTTTCCAATTAGGAAATTAATGTAGGTATTTATGAAATTTTATACTTACTTCTTTGGTTACAGACTTATCACTCGAATATAGTGCCAAATACCTCCTTAGGGTTTGTTTAAAAACAACATTCTAAAAAATATTTTTGCATTTTTAAATTCACAAAAATGTGAAATTAACTTACCCTAAACATACATTTGTGACAAACCAATGCAATTACAAATTTCTCCAAAATTCCAACACTGACATAAATAATCGCAGCCACTGAATACTTCAAATACGGGCTGTGATTATAAATACTTGACACAATGTTATAACACTGAATTGTCAACAATAAAAAACTTAAAGCGAAAGAGAAGAGAATTTGTGCTGAAAATATAGAATTCACTAATTTCAAAATCCCATACAAGTCGTGATAAATACACATTAATCGCTTCAAAATAAATTTCCTGTTACTTTTTGAATGCTCAAGTGATGTTTTAGTCTTTTCTATCATTTTTTCATGAATGTGACTTACAGTTCGAATTAGTGTTAAATATGAACAAATCACAGACATGTGATGTAACATTCCGAAATACAGCAATCCGTAAGCAAACATGGCTTTGTATTTGTGAGCAAAACTTTGACTTAGTAACAAATACAGAAAATAAATGTTGATACTGAGCAAACCAAGAACCAAAAATCTGACTATAGAGGTTCTGACATAGTTATAATCCAAGTGGATGTTTAAATTTTTGATATTGATATCAATAAGACAAAGATCTTTCCTTAATTTCACTGTTGAGTTTCCATGTATTTTGGTCCAAATGAAACTGACAAAAGTAAACCCTGCAACGGTAACAAAATACATAATGTTGATGAATTTCATTAAAGTGTTTTTTTCCAAATCTTCTGATAACAGTTGATTGAATTGACACATTATGTATATTACCATCAGTAAAATTATTATTACAAATGTAGAATGGTCATAAATTAATTTAATTTGTTTTCCATATTTATGCTTTTTTGATAACTTAAATAGCGCACTTCCCATTAAAAACTGGGGAAAACATAAAGGATATAGAGCTGATGTTATATTGGTTGGCTTCATTTTCTTTTAATTTTCTTACAAACTGATATGTAGGTCGAATAATGTTTTAATAATGTTTCTTGATTAAATTGTTCAATATTATCAGAGTGAAATTATTTACTTAACCGACTTGTTTTAATTAATTGAAAAATAATGTGACTACCACTCGTATTGATCCTCCATCTTGACGACAGTTACTTTTTAGGAAGCTAGGGTTGTAAATTAAATGCAATTGTTAGTAAAGAGGTGTTGCAAGTGAGATCGCACAAAAGTTGAAATTAGGAAACGACCTTCGAAACTTTGCAATAAGCCTCAGCTTGAAATTAAAGCCGATATTGTCAGAAATTTTACGGTTTAGTGAGAATATAAAAATCATCACCAAATCGTAAAATTTTGGACAACTCCATCATTGTCCACCAGGATTTTGACAAATTTGTGGATCATTACCTACCTATACCCGCATGAGACATCAAAAATAAAATAAATAATAATAAAATGAGACTATTGTCTCATCGAGAAAACAGTTCGTTTTTATTATTTCATCCCTAAAACTACCCACTTTTTTAATAGTTGATAGAAAATAAAAGTTAAACATTTTACGTAAACTTATAGAACTTTTGTAGCCGCATTTGCTGCCACTAAAGTTCAACCTCTCCATTCTTGCAAAAAATCAGTTTTTTAACGATTTTAAGTTTTAAATATTTTTTTAACTTGACAATACTTTACAAATAACGTAAGGACTATCAGCCGCACTTGCTGCCACCACCACTCAACCTCTCACTCTTCCCGGAAGAGTAGTTTAAATTTAAACAAAAAAAATATATAAATTTCTTGTGCTGATAGTTTTATAAACGACACTTACGACAGTAACATCTTTTGAAAGACATAATTATAAATATGGGAAAAAGTGAAAATTGTCAATTGCGGCCGTTGAAAACTAAGACACTTTGACAAATCCAAAATTTTGTCATTGGGGCATTTGCCCTGAGACTGAAGTTTCTGAAATGTCATTCAGATAATACGAATCAGTATCATAGAATAGAAAACTTTAGTCCAAAAAAATTAAATTTACGTTTTGTAGACAGAAATAACTAGTATTTTATTGTAACACTATTTGAATTCAAGAAATTGAAACTGACATTGTCATCCTTGATTAAAACCTACTTTACAAATTTTTAAATTAGCAAATAGTATGCCAAACTAGTAAATGTGGTCAAATCCTATCGGATTTGATTAAGAGTTTTATTTTTATTTAGCAAAGTGTCTTTTAGATTGTAAAAAATAATATTTAAGTCACTTCGAGTAGCTTCAGGTCGGTTCAAGTCACTTTAGGCCACTTTGGATTACTTCGGATTACTTTGGCTTGGAGTAAAAAGAAAATGTTAAATGTACTGACTTTGATTTTCAGAGGAAGAAAAAGTCTTAGGAAAATGTTTAAATTTAGTAGTAAATTTAGTAATCCAATCGAGACGTTTCAAAACATCGTACTACAAAAGACAGTTGGGGAGACTAAGAAAGTGTCAGATGTATTGGTTTAAAAAATTTCTAGAGTTGCAAAAAACATTTAAAAATTTCTTAAAGGAATGCTTAAATTTATAAAAATTCCAATCCAGACTTTTCAAAACATTGTGCTACAATTAATTGTGATTGGTTATTTTATGTTGGTGGGGTAGACAGGCAGATCAAGTATTATAACGGCGCTAATTATAACATCACTTAACGCGCAAAATACAAACTATTCTCATTCTAAAAAAGTACATTAAGAAAGTTAGCCTTCTTGCTTATGTAGGTATGTACCACTTGTAATCATAAATATTATTATAAGAATTGTAATAGGAATGGATTGGTTTTGAATAACATAGATATTTCGATGCTAAAAAAATTTTCATGAAAACTTTTTAATGGAATTAATTTAATATTGTAATCATAATAAAAAAAGTATGTACATATATCGTCACAATTTTTTTTATATTTAAGTCCAGGAGGAAAAACTTTTAAATGAAAAGACGGCACCATTGTCGACAAAGCCAAAAAATGTTTACCAAGTTTACTTATACAAATGTTTTGTTACAACACAATTCTGCCATTGAGAAGTAATTCAAACGAAAGAACAGACTTTTATCTTTAGTTGAGATCACCACAACCATACCTGGAATATTTAGAAATACGCCATATTTTGTGTTTCGATAGTCTTTGTTGCATGAGTTTTGATAATATACTTATCGCACAAAAATACCTAGTTATATACGATGAGTCATTTATGCTTTACTTACCATATTTTGTTGCTAAATTTTAGCTGCAGTTTTGTCAAGTTTGCAAAAACTTTGCAATAATTTTTAAAAATCCATTATTATTTGTTTTAAATTTTTCTGGAATGTTTGACATTGATAAAAAAGTATAATTTATTTCTGGTAGCTAACCAGAAGTAAAAGTTTTACTATTTTGTTGTATTTTCTTTTTTTAACAATTAGTATATGTAATCCGTAGAAAGAATAA
>NW_025401050.1:1280702-1307612 GCF_015345945.1 Tribolium madens | reverse complement strand
ATATTTGATAAATTTTGTATATTTTATAAATAAACATTTCTAAATTATTTAGCTGCTACAAAATAACAAAAATAACCATTTTTTTATTTTATTAAAGAGTTTAGTTCATCCTAAATCTATAAAAATAAACGGAATTTCAAAAACGCAAAGAGTTTATTCAACTGCTATCGGTTGCCTGTTCATATTAACCCAATTTGTCCACGGCTCTTGCATATTCTCATAGTTGTCTACTTTCTCATCGACAAAATTATTTGCTTGAATCCTCACATAGGGTGGTACCTAAAATCGAAAAATTATTTACGCACTTAAAAAAAGAATCAAATTGCAGAAAAAATTTATTCGAATAAAATAAAAATAATAATAAACTAAAAATACAAAATTCTTCAAAACTTAAATAATAACAGAAAAATTAAAAATATAACTAAAATCGATGACGTTGATAATTATTATTCCATAGCCATGCACTTGCCGAAATTGGTTTAAGTCCAAAGTCGACTCTTTGAGCAGGTGAATGAGGAATGTTCGTGACTGTTACGAGTCTTGAATGGGGTAAATATCCATCCTTGTAGGCTGTTATTTTATATTGGCCAGGAGTGAGAAGACGGAAATAGTCACCATCGTGAACTGGAATGGTACAAATATTAATACAATTCTAACAATACAAAAAAATAATTATACACATTGTTGATATTAAAATTAAAAATGAATTCACAATAAGGCAAAACTAAGAACTAATGTAAATAAATGAGTCTTCACTGGAAATCTACTTATTTAATGCCAACAAGGTTTTTCAACTTTTGTTTAAGTAAAATAAAGATATCTCATCTGTTTGCAATTATTGAAAATTGAAAATCAAGAAAAATTAAACTAAAAATAGCTCAAATTGCTTTATTTTGAAAGAAAACTCTTATTGAAACCAGTATTTGGTTGAAATACTTTGATTCAGGTGGATTCTCGGCTTTAAATTGAGCCAAAACTAATGAAAATATCACAAATTATTTTATTTCAGCCTAAAATTGAGATTGAAGCAATTATTTTTATAAAATGAATTAATTCTGTATTAAAATTAAGAAAATTAAAATTGAAAATAGCTCAAATTGCTTTATTTTGAAAGAAAATTTTTATTCAAGCCAGTATTTAGTTGAAATACTTTGATTCAGGTTGATTCCCAGCTTCAAATTGAGCCAAAACGATTGAAAATATCACAAATTATTTTATTTTAGCCTAAAATTGAAATGACAACAATTATTTTTATAAAATACATTAATTTTGAATTAATTCCGTATTAAAATTGAGCAAAATTATAATAAAAACAGCTCAAATTGCTTAATTTTTGAAGAAAACTCTTAAGTACAGGATTAATTCGAAATTAATGTATTTTATAAAAATAATTTCTTCAATCTCAATTTTAGGCTGAAATAATGTAATTTGTAATATTTTGAATCGATTATCTACAAACTAATGGCTTGAATAAGTGTTTTTTAAAAATTTGTGATATATTCAGTCGTTTTGGCTCAAATTGAATAGAAGCCGGAAATCAACCTAAATCAAAATATTTCAACAAAATAATAGCTTAATTAAGAGTTTTCTTCCAAATAAAGCAATTTTGCTATTTTCAAACTAATTTTGTTCGATTTTACTACAGAATTCATTCTAAATTAATGTATTTTATAAAAATAAATTTCTTCAATTTTATTTTTAGGCTGAAATAATGCAATTTGTAATATTTTGAATCAATTTGGCTAAATTTTAACCCGGAAATTAACTTGAATTAAAGTATTTCAACAAACTAATGGCTTGAATAAAAGTTTTCTTCAAAATCAAAGCAATTTGAGCTATTTTTAATTTAATTTCGCTTGATTTTAATACAGAATTAATTCAAAATTAATAAAATAAATTAATTTTGAACTAATTCTGTATTAAAATTGAAACCTGTTTCTATGGTGCATTTAAGCTATTATGTTGTATTTCATAAATACATAAAATACACTAATCTTTTGTCAATTTTGACATTATTTTGACAAATTTATTTATAACAATTCTTCAATTTAGTAAAATTTCTGATTCAAAAATTTTTAAACAACCCAATTTTTATAGTTCTCGGTCTAATAATTGTAGCGGTCCTTAAGGGCTCGAATTTTTGCCTATAAAACTCTTGTTGTCTGAATAGTCATTATCGATTTGCCAGTGTGTTGTCATTTAAAAATTAGTAAATTTTGCAGAACTCAAACAAAACAAAAAATCTCTAAATATTATTTTATTCTTGAAAAATGATCAAATTTTCATAGTATCGTAGTATTCATTAAATAAATGAATTCTATAAACTTTATCCACTCTGTCCAGAACTTTACGAAGAAAAAATCATGTGTTGAAAAAAAGTTACTACCTCTTGAAATTTGAAAAATATTTGGCCAATTTTTGGCAAATATTTACGTTGTTTTTTCAACGTACAGAAAGTAAGAGAAATAGGCGACTAAATTTTAACACATAATAATATTTTACAATAAAAGTAATCTTGTTTTCCAAAGAACTCGTAGGACCAACCGCATGAAATAATCTCTTCGGTCAAGTTCGAAAGATTTTTGTTGTAAGCTCCAAATTTAATTTTAGAAATTAATTTAAAAAAATATATTGACATAAAGTTAATTTTCATTAGACAGTTTTCATTTTTACATTATGGTCTTTGACTAAAAAAATTGATACTTAAAAACAAAAATTTTGCATTACTCATAAACGAAAAAATTAAAAAAAAAAACGATAATTTTTTTATAGTGCAAAATGCACTAAATACTTTTTTCAGAAAGTAAATAGTTTAAAAACGTTTAGTCCCATATTTTTTGTTCGTTTCGTGAAAACTATAGTTAATGATTACGATAAAAGTTGTTCCATTTCTTCTACATGTTAAGAAATTGGTTGCAAAATTCGACAGATGCAATATTATTTTGGTAACTTTGAAACTTACCTGAAGTAACATCATGTTGGATATCTCGAATTTGTCCACCGGTGATATTCTTAACATGAATAATAGCATTCGCTATTCCCCTATTCAAAGCACTATCATAAACAATTCCTTTGATACCGATGTGACTCTGAAACACAACATTTTACTCCTCGATTCTTGAAGCATCATTTCAAACATCTTACTTGCCAAATGAAGTTAATTAATGCATTCTTGTTTCTATCCCATTCATGTTGAAGAGTGTAAGTCGGTGGATATTTGTCACAACCGAGTTCTAACGTTATCTCAAAATCGTTACTAGACAAATAATTAAAATCTTGCATTCCTGGAAATAACGGAAATTTGAATTGTTTACTGTCACTGATTCAAATTCGAATTCCAGAAAGTATTTCTTAAAATGTCACAAACAAAGAGATTGTAAAATAAAAACTTCTCTAAGGTGTCATGAAAAGACGAGTTTACGAACCACATAAAATCTAAAAAGATGCGCCCGAATAAAATAAAGAAATCGCTAGAGTGTTGTGAAGTAATAATAAGTGTAAGGAATAAAGTTGTAAATCTTTGTTTTATTTCGTCTTTCTCGACGAGTTGTTAGGATTTCTTTTAGTGCTGGTTTTAGAAAAAAAACATTTCTTTCCAAATCCAATACAAATTCAAATTTAAATTCGAGTATTTTCTTATATTTTCGAATTTAAGAAATAACTCTTATAGCTCATTTGAAATGACTATATATAATTCAAAAATTTGATTTCATAAAATAAAAAATCTATAGCCTGAGGCCATGTTTCAGGCAGATCAAGCGGCGGAGGGCTTTAAAGCTATTTTCTGCTTAAAAAAACTTAAATAAGTTTTATTTACAATATCTCCAATTACCTAAATAGACAAAAGAGTTTGTGATCACGTCATAATCCATAACCGATTTTAATTTTTTGTCAATTCAATGGCCGAAAATCAGAGTAAAACATAGTCCGATCAAATCGACGTAGTGAATGTCATTTTTTAAATTTTTTGTTCAATAAAAAATGAATGCATAATAACAAAAAAATATTAACAACTTACCTCCCGCTAGGCTGTACCATTTAGCCCCATTGGTGATTCCTCCTTGTTTTCCGAAACGATCGCTGTCAGCATCTCCGCATCCTCCTCTTTTCGGACTCGCCATATCTGCATGATGAGTCGAATAAGCCAAAGCCAAATGTCTGGAAATTTGCAATTTGTAACCTTTTCACTACATCTAATTTACTACTAACCTAAATGTCTCATCGTCCGGACTTTTGGAATATTCATCCTTTTGTCTTTCGGTTTTACTCTCATCATACGGATAATTAGCGACCAAGTCACCCCCGTGAAGGTTAGCGGAAAGCACGAACGGAATTTGCATGATAAGTCGGATTATGGCTTTCGTTTCCGGCTGAAGCTGAAAAGTTTTATGAAACAATGTGAAACATTCGCCAAGTGGTTTGCCCAAACACACAAAATTTATATTTGTAGGAGTAATAAAATTTATTGTGACTGATAATAAAAATAATCATTTGAAACTTTCACCTATATTTTTTTTACTTGTTTAATAGGCGACTAAATAAAAAATAAAGCAGCTATTTAAGAGAAAAGTCAAAAAGAACACAAAAATGAGTTTGGAGTACAAAGAAATAAACAAAGTTGAATAAAATGCATAATGATGATTATCAAAATAAAAAGCACACAACAAAAAATACAATAGTGGGTTTTGTAAAGAAAGGCAAAAAAAGAATAGTCAGTAAAAATTTGAAACTTAAAAAAAAGAAATAATGAAAGTCTTAGAAATTGATAAAAATGGAAAAATATGTAAGAAACGGAAAAAAGTGAAGAAACAAGTAAAACCTCAAAGAAAATAGCCAAAAGAGATAATTGTGATAAAGTTCATAAGAAAAAAAAAGATAACAAAAGTATCTTAACAAAATAAAAAAGACAAAACAAATGGGGAAAATACAAAAAAAGTAATTTGAACAAGAGATAAAGAATTTAAGAAAAAGAAAATGGAATAGAAACTGCAAATAATAGTTATTTATTATACAAGAAAAGGTTAAGTTTACGAGTGGACTTTTTTCACGAGTAGATAAACAATCTTTATCGTCGTGTATAATATTTCGTTTTATTTTGTACTCACCTACCAAAATTTCTTTAATATAACCAGTAGATAAAAACTACTTTATTTCACTAGACGATAAAAGACTACTTTATCTACTTAAAATAGTTGATAAAACACAAAACAGTAGACAAAAACTGCTTTATTTCACTAGACGATAAAAGACTATTTTATCTACTGAAATTAATTGATAAAAGCACTCTTTAACATTGAGTACAAAACAAAAAGGTTTTAAAGCAGAAAACCAATTTAAAGTAAGCAATTAAAATAAAGAAACAAATATAAAAACTTTTTATACAAGCATTTGCAGTAACTTTTTATTTTAAATAAAAACAAGAAAAAACAAAACAATAAATGAAATAAACAAGTATACGATAGGTTACAAGTCAATAATAAAAAATAAGTAGAAGGAGAAGAATAAGCATAAAATAGACCGCTGAAATGAGATGAGCATTTAAGCATAATGAATTGACTAAAGATTTGAAGAATCAAGACACAAAATGTAAAATCTATCAAATTTCATATCGAGCTTCATATCTTCTGTTGTATTTAGTGTTGCAAACTTAATTTGGGAATTATAAGCCACTTTCATCATTTTAACATTTAACTGAATAATAATTTGTTTTATTTTGTTTTTCTTTTAGACTCACCGGGTCCTTCAACCTTGTCAGCTGTGCAAGCAGATGATTATTATGATCGATATGATTTTCTTCATTGCTAAACATTATTCGATCCAAATCGGGGAAATTGCGATTCAAATCGATTGAATTATTATTCGTACGTCCTATTAAATAGTCTTTGCCTCCCTACGAATAATAAAAAGGAACGTTAATCACCGCAAAATAATTGAAACAATTACTCTTACCGTGTCAGTAGCAAGCTGCCAACCGTCCGGATTCATTGAAGGCATAAGATGAATTCGGGTCTGTTCTATAAGAGACTGAATTTCGGGGTTGCCGGTGGTGTATTGTTCGCAGAGGTAATCAGCCAATTTCAATAAAAGTTCTCTACCCAAAACTTCGTTACCGTGCATGTTTGCTATGTATTTGAATTCGGGTTTCACTAAAAAAAAATTCAAAAACAATTACCTATTGCATTTTTGTTTTTTTATTTATTTAAAATAAATGTGTCCATATCATTTGTTTCTATTTTTTAATCTTTTACGATATGAAAATAGTTATTTTTGTTACAAGTACCTAAAATAAAGACGAGATTTTTAGGTATTTTATTAGGGGAGAGTGGGGTAATTGAGAACGGCGGGTAATTGGGAACAGCTAGATAAATAATACATTACCCCGCAGTACTGTGGCGTAACTAGAAAATTTGGGCCCCCCCGCGAAAGACGTCTGTTGGGCCCCTCTCTTCCCCGGTTTGAGAGTTAAATAGAGTAAAAGAGCAGTTATGTCATTAAGAAAACTAGATGACAACTCATTCTCTAGTATTAAAAATTCTGCAAATACGAATACGAATATACGAATTTTTCACAAGCGATGCCAATCGACGAAGTTCTCTCCTTTTGATGGTATTCTTTAAGCACTACCATTAAGTGCTTTTGCTTTTTTCATATTTTTTTAGATTAATTTTGACGTCATAAAAATACATGTACCTACAGTTGCGGAATTAAAATTTCTGGAAGTATTGTTATTTTCATAATGTAAACTCTAAAACAACCTTTACCTTAATAACCTCATGTTTACTCTTGTCATGTTTGTCATTTAGACTAATTTTCAAAAATAGTGATTTGTGGCATTATAACGGGTAGGCAGCAAATCAAAATGATTTTCGGCAATCTGTCTGTGCGACATTCCATTTTCAGTGAATGTTATTACCCTTACTTTATTGAAAAGAGTAACTCTTGGCATATTTTTGGCTTTGCGAAAAATTCAAACTGACTGCCGCACCGACAGAAAAGTTTAAATTGTCAAATGTCAGTCATGATGACAATAAAGGGTCATTTACAATGAACTTTTTGAACTGACAGAAAAATACTGCCCGAAATTTTAATTCCGCAACTGTACCTATTATTATCAAAATTCAAATTTATTATTTTTTATAAAAAATAAGACTTACTGACTTACTTAAAATCTTAAACAAGTAGTTTTCACAGATTAGATCACGATCAGAAGTGCTTGTTCGAACTTAAAATTAACGCGGGAAATAGCATTATTAACACCTGATAATATGGTGCAAACTGAAATAAATTATAACGCAAAACAATTTCTTTCCAGGATTGTAGTTCCTCGAAATGTTTTGTCTTCCTCAGCGTTTGGCCTCGGCGTATCGCGCCTGGCTCGACAATGAATACGCTCGACGAAGAGAAAATTCTGAAGTTTTTTATTTTTTATTGCATTGGCCTATAATAATTTATGTACACGCTTAAAATTTTTTTTAATTATTACTATTATTATTTTTATTATTTTTAATTTGGAAAGGGCCTTTTATCCCAAGGGCGCGGGCTTTGGCGGGTGGGTAGTTACGCCACTGCCGCAGTACACCATCTTGCACCTATTCAATAGCTGCGTTTAAAGTCACTATATTTTGATACTACCATGCATGCACTATCTGTTTTCAAATCCCACGTAAATTGAGGTAAACCAAAAGTGCTGTTGAGAGTAGCGGCTCTTTTAATGTATACTGACTATTTAGGGCAATTGGGAACAGCGTCAGGTGGGTAATTGGGAAAGTTCCCAAGTGCATTTTTAATTAATAGGGCCAGGATTTTTGCCGCAATTTCAATACAACAATTCATAATTAATGATGTTACGGCGAAAATGTTGATCATATAAAAAAAATTTCAAATGAAAGTTGTAAGAAATTTAATTTTCTAAAAAAAATGTCTCATGATTTTTTATTAGAATTAATAAGAAAGCCGTAATTACAAAATTAAGATTCTTGTAATTATCAAAAATTTAAATCATTCATTATGAATCTTAATTTTGGAATTACGGTGAATATATTGGTCGTATAAAAAAATCATAAGAGACATTTTTTGTCGAACATTAAATTTCCTACTACAACTTTTGTTTGAATTTTTTTTTATAGGACCAATTTCTTCGCCGTAACATCAAACATTTAAACCATTCATTTTGAAATTGGGGCAAAAATCCTGGGCCCTATTAATTACCCATAGTGCTGCTGGTTGATTGTGTAAAAATGTTTACACTTTACAAATTGTTTCAGATGCCTCGAAATTACGTACAAAAAACTAAACCAAAATACGAAATTGAAAATGTTCGCCTTGCAATCGAAGGTGTTAAAAGTAAAAAGCTCACATTGGCCCAAGCTGCTACCAAATTAAGTCATTACCCCATACCGTTCCCATTTCCCCCATAGGGTGTGGGGTAAATAGGAACGGCAATGTTTTTTATTTTTGTTTATATTTTTACTAAAACTTAGATTTTTAAAAATTTGTTTATGACAACTAAGTATATAAATAAACAAAGTTTATGTAACAATAAAAATTGAATTCATTTATAACTTTTTTTTATTATTTTTGACCTTTATAAGTTAAGTGTTCCAAATTCCCCCACTCTCCCCTACCAAGTCCAAAAAAGACTCATTTTAGGGACTTAAAATTCGTAAAATAGAGCGTATTTGATAGCGTATGTAAAAAACCACATACATATTTGAAGTATTTTGTAATGTTGTAAACTAGGTTGCAAGTTGCAACTTCTTTTGTCATTTAATAATATTTCACTAATCCTAAGACTTCAAAATGTAGTCATTGAAGTGAATTTTCAGTTTGATTTTAGGAGCTGTGTGTACATGTCTAAAAAAATTAAAATTAGACAGCTTGCCTTATACAGGGTGCACCAGAACTCGCGCCCCAGAAACATTTAAGCGGGTAAAATACCAGGAACACGAAAAAAATGTTAAAAAATTCTTTTTATAAAAACTTTGAAAAAACGGTTTTAAGTGATTCTCAATAACTTTTTCAGTTCTAGAGATATTGCCGATTGCAAGTTTTAAAATTGACACTCTGTATAATATTTTTCGATATATGTTCAAAGGAAATTTTTTCTTAAAATTAAATGTACGTTTAAATTTAACAATAAATGTAACAATAAAAACGGAACACTCTTTATAGTAAAAGTAATTGTGAGTTATAAAAAAAAAATATGAGTGTTTATTTAAATGTTTAAAAATTGAAAGAGTGACAAAACTCTATATTTCATTTCAATAACAACATTTTAAGTAGGATGGCCATTTTTCAGTTCTAATTTCTAATTTGAATTTTAAAGTAACAAAATGTCAATAATAAATGTATATTTATTCTCTATTGAGTACCTACAATAGTACAGGGTGTCCCACAAGTAATAATGTCTGAAAAAAAATTTGAAACAACCAATATTACATTTCAAAGATAACGTGGATATTAAAGTATTTTGTTTTAAGTTGTTGAACATGGTAATTGTATTTTTGTTTTTGACAAATTTCTATCAGTCAAAATGACTCTACTCCAGTTTTAGGGAGTCTGTCTATTTCGATATCGCGCTGGATAGAAACGTGCAGTCTGCAAAGAGTTTTTTAAACGTTTTCTATAAATGAGAATCTTATTGGTCTTTTCGTCAACGTTGTATTAATTCTCACTAAATTCGCCAAGGTTTCACTTTTTATAAATTAAAGTTAAAGTGTTCTTTGGTCACTATGTTTAATTATTAAAACCAAATATTTTAATATCCACGTTATCTTTGGACTGTAATGTTGGTTGCTTCAAAAATTTTTTCAGGCTCATTATTACTCGTGGGATTCCTTGTATATAGTTCAATTACAATTGCGTTAAAAATACTATATTTTTTAATAATTTGTTTTGCAACATCAGCCGAAAACATTTGCAACTGATTTTATTTTAATTTTGCGGAAATGTGTTTTTAATTCCTGGTTATTGACTGAGACTGAAATGTAACATCCGGTTTAAATATGCATGTAAATACATAATTCAGTTTAATTTTAATATAAAAATAATTCATTTTTATGCAACATTTTGTTTGTTTCAATTATTTATTTTTAATTACAGCAAAAAATAGCCCACGAAAATGATTGTGCACAATATTTTAAACTACCTACATTTAATTTTCTCAAAAAATCAAAAATTCAAAATATAAAAACCTTGCAGGATATGTTTTTGGGTAGGAAAATCACCACCAAGTGACTTTTAAAAAGAAAAAACACAGGGTGGTTTTGAAATAATAAGCAAAATTTTACATATTAAAATTAATCCCTCTGCTATTAAAAAAAACTTGTTAATCTTCCATCTTCAAAACAAAACGAAGGTAAGAATGTTAAAAATATCATAAAATCAGTATATATCATATTTCAATACAATGTAATAAACCGTGTTCAAAATAAATATTTATCTGCAAACGTCACAAAAGTGACCACTTTTATGACTAAATGACACAGGTAAAAGTTTTACTTTTCAGACATGGAGTAAAAACACTGTTTTTACGCCTAGGCGTTTTCACTTTTACTTGACACTTACTTTGACATTTACCACTGTTGTCTCTTTCTTGTCCCTTTCGCTTTTTCAGCATTTTCTGGAGAGATACAAGGTATATTATCAGCATTCGACARTTTGCACTATAAACTACACCAGTTATTCACCAGTTAAATCAATCCACACTTGTGAAATCTCAACACAAATTCCGAAACTGACGCGTGACGTTTGTTGTGATTTTATTGCAAAGCGTCCTGATTATTGAGGTGATTTACTTGATTATTGGTGTGTTGCTCTTTTCGTTCCATCTGAATCGTTTGCACTCACTCCGTTCGGCAAAGTGAACGTTCAGCTTCGCCACATAAACAATCACTTTTACTCCTAATAACATAATCTACTATTGTATCGACAGCGTTATTTTTATATTAGCGTTATTTTAGATTTAGGTGTGTCTTTGAATTGAAAATTAACCTCTTAATTGAAAAGTGCAGTGCAAGTGTAACCGAGTAAAATAACTCACAAAATATTGGTAAAATTTGTCGAAAGATATACCGTGTTTACAACCTTTTATGAGTTTGATTCTTTAATAAATTTTTGTCCACCCCAACATAAAACCATCACACAAAAGTGTATGAAAACGGGCCTGGCCCAGCATTGAGAAAATCTGTTTTCCTACGACCATATACGAAACTAGATCATAACGCACAATTACATATGCGGGAAATTGGCAATATCGTTCGAGGTCAAAAACCTGTGCGATTTGTTTTCGCGCTGTGTGTTAGAAATCTAACGCACAATTCACACCCGAATGTTTTGTATTTTTTCATTCAACGTATTTTTTTTGTATCCATTATAAAAAATAAATCGTTACAACGTATTTTTGTATCCATTATAAAAAATAAATCATTATGAAAAAAAATATGTTCGTAAGAAAAAAATATTTATGGTCGTAGGAAAAATAGTGTACAAAACTTGCAGGAAAGTGTCTAACGCACTCGTTATGTAATATCTATTGTTTAACCGTTTTCCAAATAAAATTTATTAAAGTTATGCTCGTGGTAAAGTGTACGCCACTGATGTGTTCGTAAATAGGTAGTGGAAACCATGGTATTAATTTGATGAAAATGTACTTGATCATTGCAAAAATTCATAAACACCGTGTCACGGATCAAGAGGGTTTGCCCCTAAAAGAAATAAATGTATAAAAGGTACAGATCGTCTCCATTTATCCTTGGGAAGCTGGGATAAAATTTTGTTGGTCTATTTAAGAATCACCCTGTATCTTTCGGCAGACTCTACAAGGCTTGAGGGTCACTGGAATTATATTTTTGTTGAGGTAAAATTATATTGTTACAACAATGAAAATAGTATAAAAATATTGTATGAAGCTCGATACGCGAAGGCAGCGCATTCGCGTAAATGAAATGAGTGCCTCAAATAATGCAGCGCAAAATGTCTTCTCGTAACTATTGAATTTTTGCAGGTACTCTTTTAATGGTGATGTTTTTTAATGGTTAACTTTGCACTGTTCTGAATGAATTTGATTTTTTTGACGGAAACACCTTATTTAAAAAAATACGATGCTTTATGAAAAAATTATGCACAATAACGCACAATAGTACACAAAATACGTATATTTAGTTTCACTCTTCCTAAAATATGATTTTATATATTTTTATTACTACTACTTAAATAGTTTGTGTTCTGGAGGTGTTTTAACACCACCACCACAATAAAAATGTATTCGTTTTTTAAAACTTATAAATAAATAAATAATAATCGGTTCTTGTCTCCGCTGCAAAATTTTGTATTTTTCTGTTGTCATTGTTGTAATAATAATTTTTTAGAAAGTTAAAAAAGTCAAAAAAAACATTTGCAAAATTAATTAATTAGTTTTTTCTTAACTGTAGACTTAGCAAAATACAGCAGGTACTAACCATTATGATGAGTAAAAAACTAATTTTTGTGAAGTATAATAAGAAAGTACAAACGTAAAAAACCACATGATAAATGACGATATACTAATTTCTATGGCGAGTGTACAAATTTGTTAACAATAATGTACGTAGACAGTAGGCATATCCTAAATAGGTCATCAAATCCAAATGCGATTATAATTGAGCCAACTAGGTGCGTAGTTATAGATACCTACTGGTCTAGTAAATACCAGAAACACATTAAAAGAATGACGTCCAACATTCGTATTTTAGACCTGAAGAAAAAAATCTATTGATATTTCAATCAAGCTATTTTTCGGTTATTTTGTAAAACTCTTTCATTTTGTTTATGCTTGTATAAAAAATGTGTTTTATGTAAAATTCAGAAAAAAAGACTTTTTAGACACGTGTACCTATAGAAAGTACGTACATATAAAGTTATGATGTACTTGTGTTCAGCGGTTGAGATTTATTCTCTCGCAATTGCCTCCCACCACGCGTCTCATGAGTTGGCTCAATGTCGTACGTGGCGAAAACTCGTACTTAGACTTTTACTCAAAAATATTAAAATAACAATTATCAAACTGTAGTAGCAGTAAAATGGTCCTTGACAGCTTTATCTAATTATCTAATTTTACGACACTTAAATGGTTACATTTCAGAAATTCAGTACGCCGATAACGCTAGGTAGTGGGGGTAAATAAATCCCGATCACCTAACAGAAGTTATTACATTTTGTTAACCAAAAACAATCTTCTAAAGCTGTGCTAGTTGTTTAAAAACCTTAATGTGTTTATCGACAAAATTATTAATAGTTGTCAATTTTCCGATAAATTTAAATTTATTATTATAATTATTATCTTCGGCATTTTTGATTTAAAAGTTATCCCTATTTTGATAACTTTGTCAGTTCAAACCTCAGGAAAGAGTTTTTTTTGTGGTTATAATTGTGTCACAAACAGTTAATCAACAAAGTTATTTCAAGTATGAGATCAGAAAATTTAATTATATTTCTTGACGTCTGTTGCAACTACAAAAATAAAAATATTTATTAACTAGAGTGGTTTCTTGCACAAACTGTAAGACATAAATTTTTACTATCAATTTAGTTTGCTGTTTTTGAAAGCTGTAAGATCTAAATGCATTAACAAATTGATTAGAAAATATTTTACTAATTTTCGATAGGTTGCAGCAACCGCTTCTTGTGTTGCATCTAAGTGTGTGAGATAATTAATTTAACTGCAATCAATATGTGACGCTTTCTTTGTATCAAATTGCTCATGGGAATGCATTATGGTTTATGAAACAGTTGTTGAAGGTACGGGAAACTGGCGTTTCCGGGAGAGAAATCGAGGGAAATCAGATAATTATAAGAAATTTTCCGGCACACATGTTAATTAATTTATTTTTACAACCTCTTTTGTAAACGTAAACGCATACGAATAATATGTATTTTTTATAAATATATAGTTGTGAACTGGTAAAATGTAAAAAGAAAAAAAGATATGAATTTAGAATTTCGTTTTAGCATTAGTTTTTACTTAAAAGTAGTAATTTTGGAGTGCCTAGTTGTAATATATTCATAAAATTTGTTCTTTTATAACTTATTAAAGCAAACTTCAAATTAATAAAACTATTTGCTAAACTGGTTCCCCATAGTAGCCAGTATATAAGTTTTAATTTTAGAAATTACATAACAAAACATGAATATTGTAATTTTAAAAATTATCTCATCGGTTTGCAAAAATATATTTGATTAAGTCAAATTTATGTTTAATAAAAATTTGGCAATAATAAATAAGTACTAAATACAACAGTCAATACAAATTTATTATTTCTACCATGAGCTGTGAAACTATTCACAGCTTCAATAATTCATATTAATGAATTATTTAATTAATTTAACCACTAGAGATCATATAATTAAATTAAATACAATGCACTATCAGCATTAATCAATAGTTAACGTGACGCAAATTGACAGAAGCCTCGACGGAAAAAAAACAACTTTAGATAGTTAGAATGGGCTCTGATATTCAACGTATACAGGTGCGCCAGAACTCGCGCCCCAGAAAAAAATTTCAAGTAAGATAACATGGAAAAATGTTTAAAAAATTCTATCTGTCAAAAAATTTTGACATTTATTTTTTGACATTTGACATACTGTCAATTATTTAGTAAAGGTACAAAAATTTTGCAAATAAAAACCACAAATAACATTAAACAGAGTTACAATTTAGGATACAGCTTCCTTGTTTCCTCTTTTAATAGCCTATAGCAAAAAAACTTGGAAAATAATTTTTCCAACAGAAATAAATATGGTCAAAGTGTAAAATTTAAACTCTCATAACTTCGAAATTTTTATAGATAAAATATTTTTAACATGTTCCTGGCATCTTACCTTATATGGCATTTTTCTCTGGGGCGCGAGTTCTGGCGCACCCTGTATATAGACCGCTCAAAAAGCGGCATACAAACTCAAGGGTAAAAACGTATTTAAAACAAAAAAATGTGGCAAGGTATAACGACTTTACAATTAATCAACAGTAATATCCCTAGTGAAAAAAATAGCCGATAAAATTTTGACGTTTTCGTCAAACATGTCGGTCAATTTGCCACGTAACAATTTGGGTGGAAAATTGACGAGAAGTATTTCTTTTAACAATACGTTTTGAGGAAAAAAGTCAAAATATTATCATACTGTTTTTAAGCACGCGGGATGTTCGGCATGTTTATTTCCTGATTAAATAATAAATTTTGGAACAATTTATTTATTATTTTGTACTTAAATTGAAATAATTAAAAAAGTAATTGCAGAAATTCAGAAGCGATTAAATTTGAGACATTTTAAACTGCGACAAAATTTTGACATTTACAAATAATCGCTGTAAAATGGGCAGAAACCACAGTAATTATAATTTTGATTGTATGAAGGAAATAATCAGCAGTAAAAATTAATTGTTTTTGAAAATCCAGTAACAGTTGACAAGGAAATGGTGGAAAATGATGGTAGTTGGATTAATTTGAAATATTTCGATTAAATTTTCAAAATCATGGTTTAAGCCAATTTGCTTGACAATCTAAAAATTGTTTGCACAATATTAGATTTACATACACAAAATTATTAGTTAACTACATAATTAGAAAAATTGTTGGTTAGATGTTTAATAATGTCGAAAATTAAAACTATGGTATCCGATTAAAACATCATATTTCGATGTTAAACAAGCCATCAGCAAGATATCTCTAGGTATATCAATTCAATGCACTTGCATTGAAATGTACTATGATGTAACTAATTAAGTTACCATTGAAAACAATTAGTACAGTCTTCTTTGTGTTATCACAATAGATTGCTCATTAGCATGCACTGTAAATCATTAATAATCATTAATTGAAAGCTGAGAGTATTAACACTGCCAGTTGCAAAATCGACCCGAAATAATTAAAGGCATTAGTTGTTTTTATTGAAAATATTTACATAATTAAAAATTCGTAGATACACTTGAAAAAATGGGTTAAAAACCTGTAGATACATAGGAAATAATTTTTATTTTATTAGAATTTGAAATTCTGCAATGCCTAATTACAAATTTAGAATCGTTGAACTGTTCCTGCAAATTCTAAATACATCATTATTTAACTAGACCTTAGGGAATACGTAATTAAATTGGTTTATTTCTAGAATACCTAATCAATAAAATTGTTGCAGCACTTCCATCAGTCTAAATCAGTTAGTTAATTTATAAAATCAAACAGGAGTCCTAGTTTAATAATAATTTATTGTTCATGTGTACTAATTACAACTTTTTAGTTTCAACTTAAAAAAAAAATGTAAAAAAACCCAAAAATAAAAATGTTCTGTAATTATGTTCCATGAAGTTTTTGGTTTGGTTTTTAAAAGCACTTTAAAATCACTAAAATGGTGAAGTACGAGTAATTTTTTGCGAGAACACTAATTTCAAATATTTCTTTCACTAGTGGATAAGTCAAAAATTATTCTAAGTAACAAACGTGTAGTATCGAGCGATCAAGATAATTTATAATCGAATGATCCTTGGATCCGAAAACGTATGTCTGTAAAATGCCAAATAAAAAGACAAGTTGAAAGGTAAAATGGCATGACCAAAAAGGTGATGATTATAATAAATAAATTTATAATTTACCTTCAAAAAATTCCAGCCCATTTTGCTGTTTTACCTTTCGACTTGTCACTTTACTTGACGTTTCACGTGGTTCAAAAACAGACGTGATGCGTTACAAATTAGTAATAGTAAGTAATAATAATATAAAAATAATCTTAAAAAAAAGAAGATTAAAATATAGTTAATTAATAAATAAATTTTTGACAGGGGTCTTGAATAAATAGTTTCATAAATTAAAAATTAATTTTTTCACTCGGTAGTAGGTAAACCTAGCAAAGTGAGAATAATAATTTAAAAAAAGCTAAAGCAAAACCTCTGTTCATCACCTCGATTATCACACATTAAAAAATGAAAAAATAATTCGACATCTGTTAAGTAAATTGTGAGTAAGAAAAAGCAGAAATACACATGATAAACAGTTTTTAATTTTACATTGTTATTATACAGGATGATTCAAAAGCATCGGGCCACCTCTTGGGTGGTGATAAAGCACATCGAAATAAAAATGTAAAATATAAAAAAAAACTATTATAAAATTTCGAAATTATAGTAGTTTAAGTTTTGTACTTCGACTCTATTTACCTCGGATGGAAAATCATTTTTCACGTTTTTTGTTGCACGCTGTTAGAAGAGATCTATGTTTAACGTTATTTGTGGATTTTATTGGTAAATTTTTTCTACCTTTACTAAATAATTATGAAATAGTATATTACATAACGAGCACGGAAAGTGATAAATAACGTACAAGCGGGAAAGTTGCCCACTAGGCGTTAGCCGAGTTTTGTACACTATTTTTCCTACGACCATAAATATTATTTTTTATAATGGATACAAAAATACGTTGAATAACGATTTATTTCTTATAATGGATACAAAAAAAAATACGTTAAATGAAAACATACAAAACATTCGAGTGTGAATTGTGCGTTAAATTTCTAACACATAGTGCGAAAACGAATCGCACAGGTTTTCAACCTCGTACGATATTGCCAATTTTCGCGTTATGATCTAGTTTCGTATATGGTCGTAGGAAAAAACACATACAAGATCATCAATAACATTAAATAGACATAAAAAAGATCGAATGTCAAAGAAAAGTCAAATTTTTTGACAGAGAATTTTTTAAACTTTTTTTTTATATTCCTGGTATACCTTATCTTACTTGAAATTTTTGTCTAGGGCGGGAGTTCTGAAACACCTTATTGTAGTTATAATAAATAATAATTGCAAATTTATCTTTGTTATCACCACAGTGACGTCAATAATACTGAATATCAAAATGATTATTACCTTTTTATAATTTTTATCATAGTTTTTGCAAAATTATTTATAAATAGTAGAGCACCATATTGCAGAGTACAAAAGGCATGAAAATGTTCCTCTGGCCGGCAAACCAGCTGTTTAATTTTATTTTATTTTTTAATTATAAAAAAACTCACTAATTTCGTGATGTCCGGGTTTAGTTGAAAATTCGATCAGATACAAGGGAAGCCCCAAAACGCTTGTCTCCGTCAGTGTGTAAACCCTTGTGATATTGGGACACTTGCTGTTGACATCTTGCAGCACTTGCACCAATTCGTCGTTATTGTGGTGTTTGAATTGGAACTGCAGTGTCCCCGCGAAGAGCAGGGACACGACCAACAATGTTGCGAACACCATAATAGCTCCAGCTGATGTGAATAGTCGTCGTCGGTGAGCGTCGAAATGAAGCGTCACTACGCCGGCGCTTGACGTAAACGACGACAATATGGATTTTCTCGACGCTTAGTTTGTTTATCAATGGTGAGGGATAATCAAACGGGTTGTGGGAAATTTAACAACAATGTCATTACTAAATCAGGAATTTTTTTGATGATAAGTTGGTTCGAACCATGGCTGAATTCCAAAGTGGTGATTACTATGGGTTTATGGTTATTTATCTTTAACACTGGTTAATTACTTGCTTATTCTCGTCAAATTGAGTTTACTGTCACAGTGACATTAACAAAACTCAGTGTGTTGTGACATATTAATTTGCACTTTTTCCGCAATTTTTTATTTTTCAATTTTGTGGAGACTTTTGTTAAATTAATTATTATTTTAAATCACAAACTACCATAAAAAAAATGGAAAAAATATTTTAACAATTGTGTTCTTAGATAGTTTTAAAAAGTACAGAACTCAAAAACAGAAAACTTTTACCTACAAACTTTAATATAAAAAATCACCAATTAATTTTTCTAAAAGCAAATAATTCAGCTAAGCGTTTGGCTAATAGTAGATTGTTTAACAAGTAAAGAAAAGTGATGGTTTTCTAGCGAGTGAAAACGGATTGATTCAAGAGTGTAATGAGTGAATCAAGTTTTCCCGGGGTAGAAAACTCACTTTTCTTATGCATTGAACACGTAATTTTTTCGAGTACTTCACGACTTCACAAAAATTATGACTTTAAAAATAGAAATTGCCTTGTTCCTATACTCGTTTTCATATTAATGTGCATCGAAGTAATCGTTGAAAGAGATCATTTTAAGGTGTCAACCATGCACAAATTCAAACATCTAACTTCAATCTTCCCCACTAATTATTTTTTTCAAATAAATGTGTACCCCATGTAGCAAAAAATAATTAAAATTAACAAGGTAATTAACATGGGTAGCAAACATAAATTTTTTTGTCATTATTGATGTGATTAAATTTGTTCTGAATGACATGAATGACACTTTTTGTGTGAATTGGCCTTTAAATTAAAGATGCATTTAGACTTCTACAACCTACTTGATGCACATTAATATGAAAAAGAGTATATTAGCAAAGTTATCCGTGTAAGGAAGTTTTGACAACTGTTTGGCACTTCTCAATACGAAACGTCAGATTATTTTTAACAGATTTAAAGCAAGTTGGGTGTAAATCGGACGCTTTATTCCACCTCGTGGAATAAACACGCAAAAGGTGTTGCTAACAAGAAAAGTCCCACTTTTCTTAATTATTTTGGGTTAAACAATGTTATCAATTTCTATTAAGTACACGAAAAATACATTTTTTGTATTAGATAGGTATTTCCCGGTTATCTTCGGCGTGTGGGATTGTTCCCGCATGTTGTATTTTTGTTTGTACATTTCCCGCACTGCGATCCTTTTTACTTGCAAATAACATCCAGGTACATTTATGAAGTTTATCGCTACGGTTGAGAAAAACCAAGCATCGTTCATGACTTTTTACTTTCCTTATCCTATAAGGAAAGTATTGTAATCGGCTGAATTTTCACCTATCTATATTTTTACATTTCTGGACGAATTATAGCTTCAAAACAACAAAAAAGTTGTGAGTGTGTGTGTGTCTGTAAACAGCATATCTCTCGAGAACGATAACAGCTAGAAACTTGGAATTTGGTATGTAAGTTACTTGTAGCAATGGGACGTAGCACGAAACAATTGGTAAAAATCGGTCGCACCGTTCGGCCGCAAAGACCAAAAATCAAAATTATATGCTTGAAGATACTATAAATAAATTCATTGGGATAAAAATTATTTAGAATCATGAAATATACCTTATTAAACAGTATGTGAAAAAATAAAAATAATAATGGGTACCGAACTAAAAAAAATTGCACCTTAGACTCGAACCCGCGGCAACTATGATCTATTTCGTGTGTAATCCGACAAGTGGCACTAACGCAAGGTTAGTTAGGTTTGCTACTCGGATTTCCAACACCGTAAGGATGTTTTCCAAATAAGTTGGATAAGGAAAGTCGTGTGATGTTCACACCAGATTTTTTCAGGTAGCTGATGTTTTGGTCAAACGCCTTTTAATTTCTGGTGGTGTGTATCCTCCAATGTCGCTCATTGTGAATTTAAAATAAACGATTATTTTACTATAAGTGACAGTCAAAGAGTAACAGTGACAGTTCAACTTATCACCAACCTATCAGCAAAAAAAAATATGATAAATTATTTATTTATGATTTCTTTGCGTTATTCGTGACGATAGTATATTAAAAAACAAGTGTTACAACACTTTCATTGCGATACGAGTAGTTATGACATGAGCCATGCGAGAAAAAAATATTATACTTAACTTTTTTGGAAAACAATTTCCCACATTCACAATTCATGGTGTCGCGAACTTTTTTAAAGCAAATTTAATTATCTACAACTTTGTCTTTTAAACTTTTCTTTTAACTTTGTCTTTAACTTGTTTTTAGCTCTCCTAGTTTTTGTGTAATACATTTTTAAAAAGACTATGTTTTCGTCAAAAAAAAACAATTTATTTTGAAAACTAAGCAAAATTGACTCATACAAGTACTATAATAGTAACTCCTGTAATAGTTATTTACGTTATAAGTCCGGTACAAGGGATATTACGGACGAATAAGTAATTAATTCGGACGAGGTGAAGCCGAGTAAGAATTTGTTTGCGTAATGAGTCCGTAATATCCTGGTACCGGACGAATCACATAACGTACTTTATTTCATACCGAAATTCACTCAAAATTAAGAAGAACCAAAAATGCATTTGTTCAAACCTGCGTCAAGCAAAAATGGATAATTATCGTTAGTCCGGTCAAATTAGTCATAAAAATAGTGGTCAAATAACGAAAATTCCGACAGAGCTAAATTTTGTTGGAGACCTTGGGTACACCATTAGAAATAAAGTGTCAAAAGTCCCCATCGATCCCATGTGTGCTAAAAAAGTTATTCGGGGTCAAAGGTCGAAATTTGATGTTTTTTAGATTTTTTTCGAAAACGGCAAGTTTTATCAAAAAAGTAGCCTAGACGAAAATTATAGATCTTAAAATTATCTACAAAATGGTCTTTATACTTTTTTCCAAGAATCACCATTCCTGAGATATCGCGATTTTAAAAGTTGAAGGAGTAACGTTCTACATCATATGCACATGCAGAGTGCGCCAGAACTCGCGCCCCAAAGACAAATGCCATGTAGGGTAAGGTACCAGGAACATGGAAAAAATTAAAAAAAAATTCTATCTATAAAAATTTCAAAGTTATAAGAGTTTAAATTTTGACTTTGACTCTTATTTATATCTGTTGGAAAAATAATTTTCCAAGTTTTTTTGCTACAGGCTATTACAAGCAGAAACAAGGAAACTGTATCCTAATTTGTAACTCTGTTTAATGTTATTTGTGGCTTTTATTAACAAAATTTTTGTAGCTTTTTTTTAATTATAAAAAAACATATATAAGGTCATCAGTATTATTAAATAGACATAAAAAAATGTCAAATGTCAAAAAATAAATGTCAAAAATTTTTGACAGATAGAATTTTTTAAACATTTTTTCAGTACTCAGAGGACTATCCAATTACTCTCTTTCAAGAAAGTGCGCGATTTTTTAAACATCCTGTATGTATTACCAAATAAATTCTTTTTAATTTTAATGGAATCGAGATATTTATAAGTTTAATGAAGTAGAAGAAAAATTTCAAGTAAGATAAGATACCAGGAACATAAAAAAATGTTTAAAAAATTCTATCTGTTTTTTGACATTTGACATTTTTTTATGTCTATTTAATAATACTGATGATTTTGTATATGTTTTTTACAATTATTTAGTAAAGGTACAAAACTTTTGCCAATAAAAGCCACAAATAACATTAAACAGAGTTACAGTTTAGGATACAACTTCCTTGTTTCCGCTTCTAATAGCCTGTAGCAAAAAAACGTGGAAAATTATTTATCCTACAGAAATAAATAGAGTTAAAGTGCAAAATTTAAAGTCTTATAACTCTTATAAATTTTTATAGGTAGAATTTTTTTTAAATTTTTTCCATGTTCCTGGTACCTTACCCTACATAGCATTTTTCTTTGGGGCGCCAGTTCTGGCGCACTCTGTATGTGCATATGATCTAGAACGTTACTTCTTCAACTTTTAGAATCGCGATATCTCAGGAATGGTGATTCTTAGGAAAAAAGTATAAAAACCATTTTGTAGATAATTTTAAGATCTATAATTTTTGTCTGAGCTACTTTTTTGATAAAACTTGCCGTTTTCGAAAAAATCTAAAAAACGTCAAATTTTGACCTTTGACCCCGAATAACTTTTTTAGCACACATGGGATCGATGGGAACTTTTGACACTTTATTCCTAATGATGTACCCAAGATCTCTACCAAAATTTAGCTCTGTCGGAATTTTAGTTATTTGAAATGTCTATTTTGACCGGACTACGTGGTTAGAGGGGTTGTTATGGTTGTTTGTTTACAATTTGCATCAAAAAAGTCAAAAAAGTAAAAATGTGTGATCAAAATATGAACAATTCTAAGGAAATCTTAGAAAAAGCAAAGCAGCTACAGGAAAACTTATTCCCCTCAAGTCTGAGGAGCGTTACAATAAAGAATACAAGGTGTTTAATGAATGGCGGCGGCAACATGAAGTGAAAATAATTCACGAGGAAGTTCTGCTGGCATATTTATATGATTTGGTAAGTAGTTTTTCCGTTTTACATACATAGTTTTAGTATAATAATTTGTTCCATTTCTAGTCCACAAAATACTCGATCCTTCTTTATGGAGCGAATATTCGATGTAAAATGTAAAACGGCAAGAAAAAAAGTCCTCTACAAAAACTGTACCATCAGGAGACGATGTCTGCGACAGAAATTCGAATGTCAATGTCAATAACGTCTTAAATCATGAACAAATTTGTCCACTGCAAAATTAATGGAAACGAAAATTGCATAATTAATATTAATATTTTATTAATATTTTTTTTAACAGTAAAAACATATAATACTTAGGACATTATAATAGGAAAATAGGTCATAAAATCCTAGAGAATAAATGTCTTTTAATTTATAATATCTCAAATAATAATATATGGCAGATACAGTTGGAGACAAAATACTTTGGTCGTCACTTTTCTGACACTTTAATGTAATTCAACCTTTAACGTTAAAATAAATGACAATTTCAAATTAATTACAGCTATTATATTTCCCTATCAAAAATATGTACATAGAACTTGACAGTAACTAAAAATAAGGTTAACAGTCCTAAAGCATGCTTTACCATTTAGTGTCACTTAAGTGACATTGACGACCAAAGTATTTTGTCTCCAACTGTACATATGTTTTATAAAAAATCAAATTCGATATATCCCCGGATTGAGTTTGCAAAAGTAAATTGAATTTACGTCAAAACTTCAAAAGAATCACATTTTTTACTAAACCTGAAACAAACAAATCTTTTTTTTTCTCTCTTGAAAACTTAATGCGGGTAGAGTTCCTATAGAAACTCTAAATCGGGGGAAATAAAATTCGTGCTATAATTATCGCCACAGTGGTAATGTCGCACCGTCGTTTTTTAAGGAGAAATTGGTCAGAAACTATTTATTTCTCTGTAAAAGAAGAATCTGTGTTACCACTGAACTCTACTAACAAATTTTGAGTCAGAAGGTTTCACTATTTCATACAGAAAAAACATTGTGAGAAGTGACAAAAGTGTAAGTAGAATTATAACAAAATATTACATTCTTATATCTATAGCTTAGGACTTTTTTCTGGCCACACTGGCAACTAATTTGTAATTTTGCATTTATGATACATTTTAACTAAGTATTTATAAAAACCTGATGATTTTGTTTCTTTGTCCAGGGAACGGAAGTTTTACTATTGTAGCTAACGACAAAACCTCGTATATTTATTTTACTTCCGGTTGCGGCTGTAAAATCAAAATAGTAAATTTGACTGACTTCAAGCTGAAAAGAAAAAAAATATAGTGACAGAAAGGCGATAACAAAGTCCCGAAATAAAGTTAAACAAAATTTAAATAAATTATTTTTGTTTAAACAATTTGAAAAAATACTGAAATTATGGTTTTACGACAAAAAAGGTTATATTTTCGGTTATATTTGTCGTTCTGAGACGAATACGTTATTATTGTGTAAAAACTCTATTTCATCTGAAACGTTTAAAATTTTGGATCCCATCCACGAGCCCTAAATAGAATCAAATAGGAATTTTGCCTAAAAACCAGTCTCTATTAATAATACATATAACTACAAAATTTCATAGTCTACTATTTTAGTGCTATTGGTGCAATTCGTGTAACTTTTCTTGAAGATTTTCTAGTAGAGCATATTAAAGAAACTTGTACCAAAAAAGATATTTTAATAAAATAAAATCAATAAAAATATGCCTAACTAACTCTATAAAGTATTGGTTTATAAAACAGTTTAAAAAAACCACACAAAAATACCAAAAAATATTGAATTATTCAGGCTGCAAAAGATGACAGTTGAAGAACTAAAAAAATTAAAACATATTAAGGAGAATATTAGGTACTTCTACCATTTATTTGAAATTGTTATAAAGTTGAAATTTATTTACGTACTTACAAAAAAATTGACTTTAATTCTTTAATTTGTAACAAATTTTTGCAATTTTATCCCAGTTCGAATTCCAACCAAATAATCGAAAATGTTCAAATGACCCAATTTATACTATTTATTTTAATATTATTATTAATCATATTTGGTCTTTGATCCCTAAGCAGTGTTTCAGCAGCATTCATAAACATTAAATACCTACCGCATAAAATGATACTCGTAGTTTCAGTTTTGTCATCTCCAGCACTGACATGATCAACAATAATAAGCATAAGACTTTGAAGTTTTTGTAAAAAAGTTATAAAGAGCTGGAAATAGCGAATAAAGAGAAATCTTATAATAACCTTATGACGAACTAAGGTTTCTTTTGTGCTTATTTTTCAATGGAATGTGATCTTATAAAATTTCTGAATGGACTGAAATAATCACAGCAGTAGAAATATGAGCAACCTATTATTAAAAGTTTCACTTACTTGGTGCGGGTCGTCTCAAGAGAGAATTTCTTTTGCTAAAAACACTGTTGTTATCTAAAATTACCTCACTTACAAATGAATTATATAATCATTTGAAATATTGATCAAAAATTCGCACAAAACCACAAAAATTGCATGTTGTAACAAAAAAAGAGCATTTTGTACGTTTTGCAATAATTTTATTACGAAAAATTCTAACGTTTGAGTCATTATATGTTTATTTGCACAGCAAATATGTACTTTCTAAACAATAGCGAATATTTTTTATTCTTTATAATTTCTAGCCATAAATGCTATTTTCTGAGCTTTTTGTACGGCCTCAGGACACTTGATTGTTTTCAAAATTTTGCAATCTTGAAAAAACCCTTCATATCTCGGAAACCCATTAGACCCATCTTTAAACGTGGTTAAACCTAGTAAAATGGTAGATTTAACAACTATAATAAAGAAATGATTCTTATACCTAAACCCCACATTTTGCCTCCACAAAACTGCCCTTCGTGTCTCATACCATCAGCTCTCCAAAAAATCCCATAACCATGAAACCACCCATCAGTAAATTCACCTTCATATCTACAAAAATAAATCAAATATTTCAACCAATTAAAATTAAATATGTTTAAATACTTGGCGCCATCTGAAAATGTTAACATCCCTAAACCATGAAAAAGTCCATCTTCAAAAAACCCATCATATCTGTTACCATTTCGAAATTTCAAATGACCATAGCCATGACGGCGTCCATCTTTGTTCCATGAACCGACATAAACAGCCCCATTTTCGTACCGGAAACCCCCAATTTTGGCGACACCCTCTAATAAAAATTAATTAAAAAAATAAAGCAACTGAGTAGTAAAATACCAACCCATTACTATTGAATCAATAATGTTTGAATTTTAAATTCACTGCAATACATCATACTGATGACACTGTTTTTAATGGCTTCCATCGGTTCCTTTTATTCACTGCTAATCTAATTATTGGTAAAACAAATTGATTTTTTTGGTATTAATAAGGTCATAGAAAAACAATAACTTAATTTGTAAACGAGTTTGTAAAGAAAATACGAGCAATTGGTATTAAACTATTAATTATAATTTATTTTATTCTTGGACACTGTCAAAATTTACGGTTTTTCTCCCGTGTAAGGAAGTTTTGTCAACTATTTGGCATTTCTCAATACGAAATGCAGATTATTTTTAACAGATTTAAAGCAAGTTTAAGCCTTGTTGAGTTTAATTAAAAGAATAAAAAGTTGTATTCAACTTGTTTAATTCTTCTTCTTGGATCTTCTTGGTATAGAAACGATGAACAAAAACACGATTAGCCCGTCACACCAAACTTTTATTTTAATAGCACAACGCGTTTCGACCACAAAGTGGTCATCCTCAGGTGAGAATAAAACTAACTAATTTAACAATGGTAATGCCTTATATACTAATTTTCCGACTTTCACTTTCCCTACCCTCAACTAACGAGTAGAGGGGAGAAAAGGGAATGGGGCCGTTGTCTGA
>NW_025401050.1:1232466-1276912 GCF_015345945.1 Tribolium madens | reverse complement strand
AATAGAGATAATCTCATGAATTCAGACAACGGCCCCATTCCCTTTTCTCCCCTCTACTCGTTAGTTGAGGGTAGGGAAAGTGAAAGTCGGAAAATTAGTATATAAGGCATTACCATTGTTAAATTAGTTAGTTTTATTCTCACCTGAGGATGACCACTTTGTGGTCGAAACGCGTTGTGCTATTAAAATAAAAGTTTGGTGTGACGGGCTAATCGTGTTTTTGTTCAACTTGTTTAAGTGTAACTAGTGGTTTATCATCCACGAGGTGAAATAAAGCGTCCGATTTACACTCAAACTCGTCGAATAAATAAGTATTTTTGGAACTGGATTATTGAAGTTAACACTTGTGTTGTGTAGTTTCGTGAAATATTCGGTTTCGTGTACGTATGAAATATAGGAAAGCCTGGTGCCAGTCATGAAAAATTTCGAGATTGTTACTTTATCATTATTAAAGATACTCAAATATGTCATGAAAAAAGGACAATTTAATAAACAAAACATCTTAAGTATAGATAATAGTTTCAACAATTCAACAATATAAGTGGAAAAGCTAATAAATACAATAGTTATTTTAGTTCTAAAAAAAATGCAGTCTTCTCATAACGATCGAGTTAGAGTACACAGAGACAATATAGGCGAACACTAAAAAGATACTTAATATTAGTATTTGGTCATGGCACCATTAGCGTCTAAAACTTTCTGTATCCTAAAGGGCATGGAGAGACATAAATTTCTGTGATAATCCTGTGATAATGACTGCCATGCATCAGATATCGCAGTCAAGAGCTCCTCCCTATTAGCAAACACCAAATGGGACTGCTTTCATTTTGTAACCAACAAACCTCACATGTTTTCAATAGGGTTGAGATCAGGACTGTGATTCGGCCAATCAAGGACGGTTATATTGATTCTCGAACCATTCTGTTACTCTACGTGCGGTTTGGATAGAGCAGTTGTTTTGCTGAAAAATATAATTATTTGGGTACGCGATTGCTACAGAAGGAACCATAATATTTCCAAGAATCCTAATGTAAACGTCATTGTTGAGCCGTTCTTCTACATGAGGCATTACCCCAGGACTACCTACAGAAATCCATGGCCAGATATTAACAGACGTCCACTGTTGTACGTATTATGAACGTATCGTTCACTAAATCTAGAGTTTCTTGGTCTATACACTCTAATTCGACCATTACGAGAAGACTGGAACACTTTTTCGTCAGAAAAAACTACTCTTGATCAAAAAGCTTCATCTTTTAACAGGTATTCCAGCGCAAAACTCATTCTTGCTTCCTTGTGTTGTTGGGTTAACCCCGATTTATTCCCAGCAACATGATTACGAAGCCCGCTACTTTTTATGCGTCGCTGCGCTGTTTTTAGGCATCCAGGAAAGCCCGTTCAATTTCTAGCTTGAACAGCTGTTGCAAAAGGATCCTTTCGCACTACTTCAGTCAAAGCTACATCTTCATCGAGTATGGATACTCTGTGTCTGCCAGCGCCTGGTCGTCGGCTTTCCACCAAGCCCGTTTTTCTCCATTTATTGACAATATATGTAACTGTACTTTTGAGTAAATGCAACCTTTCTGCAATTTGCCCCAAAGACCACCCCTTAGCCCAGTCAAATTAGACAAATCGGTGAAAAAAAATCCTAGAGAGTTGGAATTTTTTTAAACGCTTTCTTTACATTTGGGTAAACATATATCAAAAGTCCCCGAAGGTGGGGGGAGAGCTCGAGGAGGGGGAGGGGGTTAAAGGTGTCTTTTTTGGTTTTTTGCTTATATCTCGGAAATTATCACTCCTGTAGGTTTTTATCTTCTTATCAAAATTAAAGCTTACAAAATTTTCACAAAAATGGTCCTTTGCACTTTTGTTGTAGGACTAACCGTAAGCGAGCTATAGGGCAGAAAAAAACATCATTTAAAAAAACTGGCTTTATCTGCATTTAAAACAGAATTAGTCTTGTAATTTAAAAAAAACTGACAGGGTCTATAAATACAAACTCATCGTTTATGTAATTTATGCAGAATTTTCTGTAGATGTCTATTTCTGCATCAAAATTTTCTACAAAAATGGACCTATTTATTTTTGTCGTAGGACTAACCGTAGGCTTCAAAAGTTTGGAGTCTACATACAATTGCATTAAAAATCCTTTGAAACACATTTCATTAGGATATAGAGCGTTCCCTAACTAAGCTAGTCTGCCTGAAAGGTAAATATTTAAACGAAGATATAAAAAAAAAATTGGATGAAAGAGAGAATCAATCTGTAAGGGAGTTAAATGGGGTGTAAATGTTTAAACAAAGATATAAACATAAAATTCTTTAGAGGTGTAAAGGGGCACTAAAATCAGATTTTTCGAAAATTAGTTTTTAAGGGAATAAAACGGTGTATACATTTAAAGGGACATAAAAACATTAAATTTAGAAAATATGATCCTTAGAGAGTGTAGAAATGTACTTTTCAAATTTTAATGAGATAAAATAGAGTTTAAACGCTTAAAAACAAAATTAGAAACATGAAATTTCGAATTTTAAGAGTGCAGAAGTACACTGAGACGACACTTTATGAAAATTAACATTTACTATTTATCCATAAATATAGCCCATGCGAAGAGCGAAGAACGAGACTACTATAACTGAATCCTATACATAACATAGGTAATTTTAGCTTTATATAGTACCTAAGCCTATGCAATGGTTTTGTGAACGGGCTTTTTCCCATTTAATATCAGAAATACACGCGGACAAAGTCGCAGGCAAATGCTAGTTCAGCATATAAGGATGACTCGGAAGACTTGATAGACCCTCGTGGCACCTTCTAATAAACTGTTGGATCCAATACATTCAATTTACTGTAAGCTTTATTCAAATCATCGATATTAAATTATCTATTTATTAATACTGTACTGAGCAAGACTGTAATTCGGTTTTCAATGTTTAAGTTGAAGACGAAGATGCAGCATATGAGGACGACTCGGAAGATTTTATAGACTCTCTAATGAAGTGTTGCACCCAATAAATTCAATTTGCTTTCAGTTTTTTCAAATCACAAGATTAATTCTGTTTTAAATGCGGATAAAGCACATTTTTTTAAATGATGTTTTTTGTCAGCCCTATAACTTGCTTACAGTTAGTCCTACAACAACAATAATGCAAAGGACCATTTTTGTAGGAAATTTGATAAGCAGGCAAAAACCGTTAGGAGTAATAGTTTCCGAGATATAAGCAAAAAAACAAAAAAAGACACCTTTAGCCCCCTCCTCCTCCTCCTTGGGCTTCCAACTCCCTACGATTTTTTTCCACCGATCGCCCTATTTTTTTCTAATTTGACTGGGCTACCTCAGAAGATAGGAAAAGGATTCTAAATTTATCGGCTACGGCCGGTGCCATATTTTTGATAGGAAAATATAATAGCTGTGATTAATTTGAAACTGTCAATCATTTTAACGTTAAAGCTTCAATGTAGTGTCACAAAAGTGACGACCATAGTATTTAGACTCCAACTGTACGTCAAAAATTGCATGTCTTTTATTCAAAAATACATAAACATTTAACTTTCTATACAAAATGTAGTGTTATTTACGAAAAGGGTACTTCTGACAACAAAAAATACTAATAACACTAACTGCTAAATTAAATGTTATTACGTTTTTTCTACACCCACATCTAAAACACGGATTATCGTATATGGCCCAAATCAATTTTTTTGGTGTCTTGAAGCTATAATTCGTCCAGAAATGTAAAAATATAGGTAGGTCAAATTTCAGTCGATTACAATACTTTCCTTATAGGATAAGGAACCCATACGTATGGGTAGGTATATGTTTGGGGTATGTATGGGCACAGATTCGCTTTCAAGCAAGTAATCTGTGGTATGGGTACGTATGAGTAGGTCGTACATCTGAGTTGATATTGACAAGTTGATAAGTGAACACCATAGGTGAACACATTCAATAAGTGATTTGAACGTGTCAATCAAAAATTCACATAAAAACAAACATTTATTTTAGTAAAATTACATGTTTAACAGATAATATAAAAATACAGGATGTCCGAAAACTCGCGCATTTCTTTGAAAGGGAGTAATTGGGTAGTCCCCCAGAGTACTAAAAAATGTTTAAAAAATTCTGTAAAAAATTTTGACATTTATTTTTTGACATTTTTTTATGTCTATTTAATGATACTGATGATCTTGTATATGTTTTTCTATAATTATTTAGTAAAGGTACAAAAATTTTGCCAATAAAAGCCACAAATGACACTAAACAGATTTACACTTTATGATACAGCTTCCTTGTTTCCTCTTCTAATAGCCTGTACTTTGAAAATTTGTAAAATTATTTTTCTTACAGAAATAAATAGTCAAAGTGCAAAATGTAAACTCCCATAACCTCAAAATTTTTATAAATAGATTACTTTAAACATTTTTCTTGTCGTCTAAGGCACCGCCCGATGATACAGTGTCACGGAGATGCGCGACTTTCCGGACACCTGTATAAAGTCTTACAAAACATTTGTTAGCTATTTTGTTTCAATACTGTTAATTGTTTTTACAATAATTTCAGTGGACTCTTGAAGTTGGTCTTTAGTCATTACAAGTGGTGGTGCAAATCTGATGATGTTGTCATGAGTATGCTTTGCTATTAGACCATTTTCTTTCATTTTCAGACAAACATCCCAGGCTTCTATATAATCTGAAAAAGAAAAGATACTTAACATGCAACTTTGAATCAAGAAAAATTCAATACAAAATTTTGAATTTCTAAAACAATAAGATACGAGGCGTCTTGTAAGTATCCGTTAAATAATGTTTTACTTTCTATTGTGAAAAGATAAGATGGCAAACAATATTTCAAAACCATTAGTTAGTAATAGTAGGTATATTATGTTGGAGTAAAAGTGAATGTTTCTATGGCGAAGCTGAACGTTCATTTTACCGAACGGAGTGAGGCAAATGATTCAGCTGAGCTACATAAACTCACTTTTACTCCAAATAACATATACTATTTTATCTGCAAACGATTCAGATGAAGAGAAAAGAGCAACACACTAATTATTATTATCAAGTAAATCACCAAAATAACCAGGACGTCACGCGTCAGTTTCGGAATTTGTGTTAAGATTTTCACAGGTGTTGATTGATTTAACTAGAGAATAACTAGTGTAGTTAATAGGGCAAAATATCGAATGTTGATAATCTACACTCTACTTCTCAAGAAAATGCTGCAGCAGCATAAGAGACATTGGTAAATGTCAAGTAAAAGTGAAAAACACTTAGGCAAAAAAATAGTGTTTTTACCCCATATCTGAAAGGTGAAACTTTTACTTGTGTTAATTAATCATAAAAGAGTCATTTTAATCCATTCTATTTTATACTTTTATACCTGTGTGTTTATTGGAACAAACAGTTCAAAAACATAATGTATATTCATTCACCCTGAGAAAAAATTCTTTTTTTCATAAAATTAATAAGATGGAAAATTAAATTTGACCAGTTATATTGTCCGAAAAAAAGTTTAAAAACTTATGAAGCCTCCAGGTCAAAACAGGAAAAAAAATATCCAAGGAAACAGTAAACCTCTAACAAATATAGCAAGATTTCGACATTCCTGAAAATATGTTTCTGAGTTGCCACATTTTTGATCAGAGCTTCTTGAAGATGCCGGCCAATTGTTATTTGGATTATAAGTGGAATAGGTACAATTTTACAGTGTGAAATTTTAATATATTAAAGTACGAAGCGAAGCTGAGTGCTTTAATAAAACTGAACTGGAAAATACCTAACGCACAAAATAATGTACAAAACTTTTTGAGGACAGATCTTTGATTAATTCATATTTCGATTTGTCAGTACTCAATCTACCGGCTGTCACAGGCAGGTTTGGATATAGAAAATTAAGATGGGAAATTAGTTTTATTTTTTTCCGGCTGCAGGAGTAACAAAAATTAAAATCTGATTAATGGAGCTTGTAGTGCTTGAAAAGGACAATCTTATCGACATTTTTGTTGATTCTCCAATTAACTCCATTTCGGCGAAAACTGCTCTTGAAAAATTGAAATTTGAATTTGCGGGGTTAGCGTTACTAAGAAACGAACTATCAAGTCAAATTGTGACAAATTCTCCTTTGGCAACAATGACTTGATAGTTCGTTTCTTAGTAACGCTAACCCGGCAAATTCAAATTTCGATTTTTCGATGGTCGTTTTCGCTCATGTGGAGTTAATTGGAGAATCGACAAAAATATCGATAAGATAGCCCTCTTCAAGCACTACAAACTCCATAAGTCAGATTTTGATATCTGTTACTCCTGCAGCCGCAAAAAAATAAAAACTAATTTTCCATGTTAATTTCCTATATACAAGCCTGCCTGGGACACCGCTATATGAGGGGTCTATGCGTTTACTATTTTCACCACAAGATGGTGTTGATCAAAATTCTAATTAAGTGCGGTATCTTCTCTTGGTATTAATGAACTTCTTTTACTATAAAGTCTCATTTTTTCGAAGTCTCCAAGTGCTTAAAATGTTTGTGTTATTTTCTCGTACGGTGTATGGTAAATTTGACAGATACAGATGCCTTGTTAAAAGGAGATACCGTAGCTGTTAAAAATGTGTAACAACATATCAATTACGATTATTGTCGAGACAAAAAAGATTTTTCTTTGTTTTTTTTCTTCAATTATTTCATAAACCAGTTGAGATTTCTAGAGCCGAATCTACTGGTGTTAACAAAAGTTATGTATATACTTTGGTAAGATAAAGACTCTAATCAAGACGTAAAATTTCGTTTTAGAAGATATGTTATCTGACTAATCAAAAATGTAAACTAAGAATAAATTTTATTTAATATTTTGGTAACGAGTAAAAAAACATCGGAAATTTCCGATTCAAACATTGCCTCCTGTTTTCGAACGATAGCTACACTATCACTTAATTTCCAAATAAAACCAGATGTGTAAAAACCAAGTGATAACCTTTTTTTCTGTTACTTACTTTTATTTATGACTATTGCATTGAGTAATCCTCTTCCCCTTACTTCAATTACAACATCCTTACTTAACCGTTTTCGCAATTGAACACGAAACATTTCTCCAAGTTCAAATGCATTCTGTGCTAAATTCTCTTCTTCTAATACTTCTAAAGCTGCTATCGCTACTTTAGAACCTAGGGGATTACCACCGAAAGTGGATCCATGAGTCCCGGGTTCAATGACTAGCATTATAGGGTCATTTGCCAAACATGCAGACACTGGATAGACACCGCCGCCTAAAGCCTTGCCCAGGACTAAGATATCAGGTTTGACATCTTCGTAATCCACAGCTAGTCTTTTTCCAGTTCTTCCTAATCCGGTCTGGATTTCATCGGCCGTCCACAGGACGTTATATTTGGTACACAAACTCCTCACGCCTTGTAGGTAGCCTTCACTTGGGACGACCACTCCAGCTTCGCCTTGGATGGGTTCGACCATAAAACCGCAGACTAAAGGGTCTTGAAGAGCTTTCTGAAACAAGGGTTGTTCAAAATGGGCAACTTGAACTCTCAGCATACCAACTATTGATTTAAGATTCCAGAGAACCCCACTGAAATATTTGACATTCCTTAATAAAAATTGACAAATTATAAAATAAACAACTGGAAAAAGAACTATCCCTTACATTTTTTTTACCAAAATAAGCAAAAAAAAAAAGTCATTCTAAAGCATAAGAACGCTATTTTACTCAATTCTAGGTCATTTATTAAGTTTTATTAGTTATTTTTGCACGATGGGGAGTAGAAATCAACTTTTTTTTTATGTTAAAATTGTGACAGAAGTCAAAATTCTCTCCTTAACCCATTAACGCCCAAATAATTTTTTTATGGAATTTTTCGATAAAATTTACAAAGAGTGTTCACAAAGAGTGTAGTTCTAAAGAAAAAAAAAATTTTTAGGGAACAGTTTTGTCACAAACGGCTGTCCTCTAAATAGGACGCTGGGCAGATGAGTGTATAAAAGTAATACAAATTTGTTACCGAAATAAAAACGGTAAAATCGTGTTAATTTATTTTTTTAAGTAAATATTCCAATTAAAAAATATGTTTTCATTGTTTTTTAAATTTTTTATGACTTTCTGYTGTTTTSYCCGCCTTTACCATCTTGCAAACAACTCTGGTTCCWAATGGTTTTCTTGTATTCTCTGKCGASTCTTGGTCAGAATCCAAAAGAAAAATTGTATCAAAATCTTTGCCACACACTGCTCAGAATTTATAACTAAACCTTATCAGTTTCGCTCTACTAAATTTTATTAGGACGTCGTCAGTTTTAGAAATGTCAAAAATTTTCTCAAATATTTAGATTGAAAAAAATTACACGTGTTTTTTTTTATCGCATAAAAGTTTGCGTTCTATGTTATGTAATTCCTGATGGTCTACAACTGTACCAAGGAGTAGTTTTCTTACTCCGTTTTTTTTGTTGAAAAAATAAATTTATGCTTTGGTTAAAATGTAGAAAGGCCAAGAACTAATGTAACTGTCTTCATCTCATCTTGGTGGCCAGAATCAGTTACGAGATCCAAAAGGTCTTGATTTGTTTCGACTGCAAGCCGTTCTGCTGAATCGTTGGCGTCATATTCTACAATTTTTCTCCTTTTGTATCTTCTCCGTCAGGGAGACATWCGACCTCAGGAGGCAAAACTACAATTTTCGCTTTGAATTCTTTGGAATWTAGTTATTTTACAGRTTCTTCAAATGTTATAAAAGGTTTTTTTAACATTTTTGTGAAAAAGCAGTAAAAATAAGTTTTTGAAGAAATATTGCGTTTTCGTACCTTTAACGCCCAGCGTCCTATTCAGAGGACACCGGAATTTAAAGGCACTTTGCAAAAAACACCAATTATTTTCAGTTCAAGTTTTGAATGCAATCAACACACACACTTATATTATTCACTAAAATGACAAAAAAAAATATTTACCTTTCATGATATAATAATATTGGTACAAAACTATGAAACATTGCATGCTAATAAAAAAAATACAATATTTAGGAATTTGTAATGTGCATCCAATGCTTGTTTGCGACAAACTGAGCGAAAAAAACAAGGGTTTATTATGTCTATTTTTAGGCGGGATAAGAGTAAGTAGTTTAATTTACCCTCAAATGGTTGAAAAAAAATCTTAGAAATCTGTCCTCTAAATAGGACGCTGGGCGTTAATGGGTTAAGGAGAGAAATGAGCATAACGGCGGGAGCAAATATTTGCTCCCATGACTAAGTCATTATTCATTAATTGGCTCATAGTTAACAAACATTTTTATTGTTGCCATGGTGTAATTTTAAAACAATGCTGGCTTTATGTTAATTTTTCAATTTTGTTGAAGAATTCCAGACAATTTCTTGGGGTTTTTAATTCAAGCCATGCAAAAAATAGTACATACACCACCGGAGAAAATTGGTATTATTCCTTTGGCATTTCAGGAATGCAGTGCATTTCTTTGCCTTTGTGTATAATATACTATTGTGTATTAAGGAAATAAACATCTGTTTTAATCCCGAGAATGTACATAGGTAACCGTGTGAGGCAAGCGAAGAAAGCTGGGAGCATTTTTATTTGAGGGATTAACAATGTTCCTCAGATTATTAGTCAAACACGAGTGAATAAGGCGTCACTTTATTCCCCGTTGGAACGAAATCCATAAATTAACTGAAATTGAAAGATTTTGCCAAAACAGGTAAAAAAGTGTCATTCTAAGTGATAGTAATGCTATTTCAGCCAATTCTGAGCAATCTAGCTGGTTTTAAGGACAGAAACCCATTTACATGGAGATATTTTGTCAAAACAAGTGGAAAAATCGTTTTTTTAATAATACGTGTACGCCGGTTTGCGCATTTTTAGCAAATTACACTCAAATTGAAACATTTAGCCGAAACAAGAACCAAAATTGTCATCTCAGTTCATTTCTTCTTTACCTAATCGTCGCTGGAGCTGTTTTAGTCAACTACAAGCGATTATCATGTTTTGGAACCAGAAATCGACTCAAATTAATCGATTTTAGGAAACAAGTATAAAAATTCACAATATGCCATTTTAGCCACTTTTAAGTAATTCAGCAGTTTTGAAAGCCAGAAATTGATTCAAATCAAGAAACTTTTACAAAATAAGTAGGTACGTAAAATTGGTTATTATAATCAATCCAACCAATTTTAATGTTTAGAGAGTTCTGAAGCCTACAATCAGCCCGGATGGAGAAATTTTCCCGAAGCAAGTACAAAAATGATGGTTTTCAGTGCAAGTAAAGCTATTTCAGCCTATTGCTCTAAGCGGTTTAAAACGCAACATCAAATTATATCAAAGAGTAGCAAAATCTTCGTTCTACTCAATTCCAAGCAGTTTAGGTCATTTTGGAGCCAACAATTTGAGACAAATGAAAAAATTTTGCCATACTAAATAAAAAAATTGTTGTTTTAGTTCATGATAACGCCATTTTAGTCAATTTCAAAAAACAAACTGACTCAAATCACGAAAATTTTAACGGAAAAATTATGAAATTCGCCTTGTTAGTTTATAACAATGATATTTAGTAAAATTTGAACAATTTAGGATTTATCTGTCTCTAGAATCTAATTAAGACAATAACATTGCTTATGACCAAAATTTTGGTGATAAAAATTTCTTGGTAAATTATTAAAAAAAAAAATTGATGCTGGGATCGTTTGAGATATACTTAGAGTTTTTTTTTTACTTCTAAAGCGATGAGATCGTTGTAAGGAACACAACTGAAGCCTGGCATAAAAGGGCCGTAACCCTCAAACGACGATGGGTCGGTAGAAGCGGAAACTGCAGCTAAGGAACGGCCCCAGAAATTGTCAACAGCAAAAATCATTTTTGCTTCATTTTTTGGAATTTTTTTCACTTTGTAGCCCCATTTGCGGGAGATCTTGCAAGCGGTGTCGTCGGCTTCTACACCTTTTGTGAAAAAAAACACAAATATTAAAACTCGTAATATTAACTGATTAAAAAAATAATATTAGAGAAATTTGTAAATTTCTGAATTTATTTGGGAATTTATTGAATAACAATCTACATTATTAGTTTTAAAGTAGGTGGTAGCGCAAATCACAATTATGTCAATCCCATCAAATCAAATAACTTTCAATAATATAGATTTTGTGAAAATATTTAAAGTAAAGCTAAACAAACCGTTAAAAATAAGGAAATTATTTAAAAAAAAATGTTTCGTTTATGTTATTGCAACTAGAATTTTTTCACATTAGATTTTTCTTATAAAAGACATAAATAAATTTTTACCTGTATTCATTGGCATAACTTTGTCATATCCAAACAGTTTAGTGACAAACTGTGCATATTCGCCAAAAACATCCGAGTAAAATGCCCTTGACGTGTGATGCAAAACTTGTGCTTGTTTTTGTAGTGTTTGAACAATTTTTGGATGACAATGTCCAAAATTATTTGCTGAGTAACCACTCAAATAATCAAAATATCGTTTTCCCTCGACGTCCCATACAAAAACACCTTAAAAACAATTTTTTAGTCGTGATTTCGATTAAAAATTCTATTTACGATGCAAATATCATTTTAGATAAGATAAAAGTTACTATACAAATATCAGTACCCGATTAGTCGATTTGAGTTGATTTATTTACCTTCTCCTTTAGATAATGCGACCGGTAAAGGATGATAATTGTGAGCAGCGTATTTCTTTTCCCTGTCGATGATTTCTTTAGTACTGAGAAATTTGACTCCTAAATTTTTGTTGAGCAATGTGGTTTCAATCCTGTTTACAAACTGACATGTGGAATACAGTTTAGGTAGCATTTTTGTTAAAATCATCTAAAAACAATAAAACACAATAATTGGAAATAGAACGTGTCGTTTATAAATTTGTAATCATGAGTGTTGTTTTAAATGATCATTTAATATGTATTTTGTTTGTAAACCGATAAATTCAAAAAACAGACCTGATAATACATACAGGTAGGTATCCTAAATCAATTCATAAATATGAAGCATTATTTGAACCTCAAAAATGACCTATAAAATGATGTTAATTTTAATAATAACTCGTGTCCTATCTCTACTGATAAGAATTTTACAGCCCTCGGAATATGGGTATGGAAATTTGTTTTTTTTTTGTAATAACTTCGGAATCATTTTACCAAATATTCTCACTTATTTTTGGAATTATTGTACAAATGAATTAAATACAATATAAAATGCAAAATTATTAAAATTTATTTTACACTCTTTTTTGTCTTTTGCAAAATTCTAAATCAAATCAACACAAAATAGAAGTTAGGTATGAGCTTTTAAATAGAACGTATTGCAAAATTTTCATCAACGTAAATTTAGTATAAATTAGTACTTTAAATGAAATGAGCAGTAACATCATAATGTTGTTTCCGAAAATGTTGTCAATACTGATGACTTTTTGTTTCAGTTTTTTTTTTCAGAATTTCAATCAATTATTTGAAAGCGCTAAAACATCAACCTTTAAAAGAAATTTTGATGATTATCTATTTATCTAAAATAAGGCTTATTGATTTTCTGCTGATTTTTTGCATTGTCCTTTAAGACACCTCTGATTCGCCATGACGACCTTGAAAGTTTGCGCTTATGCCTTTATTCCCCTATATTACAAATGTTTTTCCAATAACAACTGTTGTTTTATGAAAACGAAATTTTTTCGCATATTGGGTGAAAGTATTAAATGTATTGTTTGTATGTTTTGTGACTTTTTTATTTTTTTCTTCATTTCTAACATTTAGAGAATTGGAATTGTTTGGTTTTAATTAAATGTAATTAACTTACATTAAATCGGAGAAACCTAATTTTGTTTTTTTTTACTTTTCCAAAGAGAAAACTAAAATTTATAAATAAAAAACATAACACTAAATCACAATTGCATAACTAAAATTCTAATATTTTTGAGAAATCAAAAAACCAGTCAGTTTATTCTCTTTCGACCAAAATAATGTTCAATGTGCAGGGATTTTAAATCTTAAAAAATTGTTTACAATTTCTCTCGCGATCACTTGTAGGTTGTGTACACAATATTGAGACATAATTTAACATTCATTTAAAATAGTTTTGACTAAATAATGGTTGTTATTATACATACAGTGTTGATAGGTCAAACGACTCTTGAAAAAAAAAATTCAGGATTTAAATTATAATTTTTTGGAGTTCAGCCCTGCTTGGTTAAAGTCTAAGATTTCTAAGATAATTGTAGTTTTGAAAAATCAAGTATGCCTTGAATTATGTGGCAAATAGTACAAAGAGTTATTAAGAAAAGTTGTTTAGAATCGACGTAAACTAAAATTTCGAAATCATCGGCCAACTTTGATTTTTCTTTTTTTATGTTTATTATTTCACAAATCAAAGAATTTTATTTTTAACAGTTTATTTATTACAAAAAAGAAATTTACATTAAGATTATTACTACTAAATAACTTTTTGACGTATTTGTTAATCAAAAAGCAATTATACTGGAAAAACAATGAAAAAAAATTAGTAGATCGATGATTTTGAAATTTAGCCTAAATGTTGATATTAAACAACCTTTCTTAATAAGTTCTTGTCACACAAAAGGCATTTTACTCTACAGAAAAATATTTTTTTTGAAAATTTCCCTGACACACTTGATTTTTCAAAACTAAAATTATATCCGGGGACACACAATATATCAAAAATCTAAAATACCAACCTGTTAAAAATGACACAGAAAATACTCAAAGAATTAATAACCAAAACAAATATGTATTTTTAGACATATTAAAAAATATTACCTCTCTTTACAAAAATAGGGCATTAACTAACTAACCCACTAAACAAGTTCCTACTCACAACACAACTGTAAACAAACTCAATGTTTTTCATGAATGTATTGTTAAGGAAGAAAATTTCAATGCGACCTTCGAGCAGTAGACTAACAACATTTAGTTGAATGTAAACTTGTCTGCATCTGACTTCTAAATAAGTAGTGTGACGTTAATCGACTTTTATATTATTTTTCTTCATGGAAACCGTAGAAAATTTCTGATAAAAGTGATAATATCTAAGTTTTCTCCAAGTTTTTTTTTCCAATACCAATTAAGTAAATTAAATATGACCACTTACTGTTAAAACACCGTTGACCTTGTTTTGATAGCTGTGTTACTAACTTCATTATTTAAATGCAACAAAAATTGTTGTTAAAAATAGAAATGCATAAGTGCAATTATTTCTTTAATTTTTAATGTTAAATTTTATTGTGTTAAAGGTCTTGTAACCTCGTATAAAAAATGTAAACAAAGTTTTAAAAATAAAAATTGATGACCAGTTCAGATGAAGGTTAAAACATTTTTGGTTGAGAAGTAGATTGGTCAGGGATGGAAACGAAAACTTTGTTTTATAAAAGCAATTAATTAATTAAATTAATACTTCTGCTGCGCATAAAATTAAAAAAAATAGATATATATATATATATATATATTATCTCTTTTATTTTCTTTCTAATACGTTGTGTCCACAGACAGAACATTTTTAATTTTATTTTTGTTATGTTATGTCATTGACATTCCACATTCACATAGGTATACATATTTATATACATACACTCATATTTACGTTGTAAGGTCATTGAAGTTTAACAAACAAATGTTAAAAATTTATAAAATTATGGTAGTTAGTTACAATGACGAAAAAGTGAAAAGTAAAAACGATTTAACGTTATTTGTTTCTAATTAAAAACAGTAATAGGGTAACTAAAAAAAAATGTTGTACTTACTTATTATAAATTCTAAAAGTAAACATAAAATGAAAACAAACTTTGAATTTTAGAATTTTTATCGACGTTGTTTTGTCGATCACGCCACTACCACTGTTTATTTTCATCCGATAGGTAGCGATGATATATCTACATACGTTCAGTGTCTTATCAATTTTTATCAGTAAACTAAAAAAAATCTGAATGTTTTGTTGTCTCCTTCTAAATACTGTTCAAGTTTGTTGATCATTATTTTATTTTAAAAATTGCTGTTTTATTATTCTATTTTTCATTTATTGATTAAATTTAGAATAAAAAAATCACAATAAAAGACGATTTATTTATACTTGTATTATGTCTTGGTCAGATCACGCTTCGGTCAAATGACCGCCACGAATATTTCATGGAACTTAACAAAAACTGCAAATTCAAATACAGGGGTGGCCCACTGAAAACAAGCCACTTAAGTTTTTGACATTTTGACTCAATGTATCAAAAAACGCTCAAACAGGTGAATTTTATATTCAAGGGGGACACTTGAATGTGTATACAGGGTGCAGCATCGGTTTCGCGCTCGTGAAAAATTAATTAATTAAAATTGTCAATATTTCATAAACCTAAACAATTCACTAGCCAACAAGCATACATATTGTGACTAAAAAGAAAATAGTTATTTTTTTGTTCAATTCTATGTGCTAAACTCAAAAACGATAAAGAAAATTCCATAGCACGTCAGATTTTAAAGTTAGGCATTTTAAGATATTATACAGGATGTCCCAGAGCTCCGTATTTCGTTGATTACTCGGACAGTAAAAAAGATAACCAAATGCGGTTTCTTTTGAACGATAGACATTTATTTTTTATATGATCCAAAAATATTGTCGTAATTATAGATGATTGCTATACAGCGTGGCTCAACAAAGTTATATTTTTTCTTATGGAACACTCGGTATATTATGCGCTTATTTGAAAGAGCCTTTAATTCTAAGAAAATCCATATTAAGTTTTATGGATCTATCATGGACCGTTCATCATTTATGGGCAACGTTATGAAAAAAAATGCCATTTTTGAAAAATCGCAGCAGCTTTGCTAGAAAGAAAAAGTGAATAAAAACAATTGCAAATAAATTGCTCCTAAATTATTATGGTTGAAATTCGATCAATTTTTTGCAACTACTACAGAGCGTTAACATTCGCAAATTATCAAGTAACTTGATTTTTTCAAATAAAACATCCTGTATATTATTACTTTATCGGGTAGAGCATTCAATAAGGTTTCTAGAAGACCTAAGGTTTGGAGGTCGAAACCTTACCTGTTTTGTTGTACATCTTTTTAAACCTGGAAAATTTTAAATTATTCTATTTAACGTTAAAAATCAAGTCGGTTTGAGTCACTTTCTGCCTGCAACAAAAACTTGGGTACTAATTTTGATTTGCTATGAATTTTTCTAAAGCAGAACTTGTTAATATGGTGTATGCCCTAGGGGAAGCATATAGAAATGTTCTGTTGGCCTCTAGAATCTATAAACAACGTTACCCATATGTACGACATCCTCAAGTGAATCATTTCAAACGTTAAAGACAGATTTGAAGAAAGTGGCAGCGTAATTTACCGAAAAGATAATTTGTTAAGACAGCGTATTAAGGCTCTAGGGTACCGAATGAACTGTTCAGATTTGGTGTACTGTAAGTTGCATACTCTATTTAGATTTTTATTCTGTGGCAGCTGTCAATCATCCGACCTTCTCTACCTGGTGCCTGGTCCCTTTAGTCATAAAATGTAAATAAAGTAAACAAACAGAATTTCACCATCGATGAGTTTCTCTTATTTCAGAGATTCAGATTCTAGCTCAGTAGAAAGAAAAGTTCATTTTTCTCTTGATTTTGGACTTTGGAATAATTTTTTGACAATAATGTCACTTTGAGAAATGAGTTTTCGCAAGTTAAATAAAACAAAGTGTGGGAAAAACATAATTTTGATAAATAGCAACTCAAAGAAATAGCGATAAAAAACAAAGCCATTTTTAAAAAACTATCATTATTTATTAATAAATTAAAATAAAATTTTATCTTTCATTTTTCTTCCACCGCAGTGCTTTGAAATAAGTGATAATTTTTGAACAGTGATATTTGTTCTTTTTTTTATAAGTTATTTTGTTGGGTATCTATTTAATTACATACTAAATTAGTGTTATTGTGACCTCTTCTTGGTAAGTGTAATTCCTAATTTCTTATCACTTGTTGTTGAAAACGTTGTATTGAAATTATGGGTAATAATTCTAAACAATTTCTTTCAAAAAAAAAAAAAAGAAAAAGTCGAAAATGATGCATAATTATTGGAAAAAACAACGAAAAGGTTCTAAAACTGATCTTCCAAGTAAATCAAGTCTTGCAGAATGTAGTTTTCAGTCAATTGAATCGAGTAACATTTTTTCTTGTAGTTTTTTGAACATTAACATCATTCTAGAACCACATTTGAGGTTTAAAAGTGTTTTTAAACACAAATATAGTATGTGTGGGGCAATAAGAACTTTTAGTATCGAAAAAGAAAATCACACAAATGAAGTAAATGAAGCAGCTGTTTGTAGCACAGTAGCAATAGGTGTTGGTTATTCTCAACTAACAGAACTTCGATGGAAGCTGCAATTATTTTAGATGGATTTTAAAAATCAATAGACATGCATAATGTAATATTTAAAAACCTTATAGGAGATTGTAATAGCAGTGTCTACAAAAAAATTCGTAATGCGAGACCCTAATTATTTCATTCAAAAAATTGAATGCCGAAATCATATATTACGAAATTTTTGTACCAAAATTAGAGAAATCGCTAAAACTCCCCGATCCGACATAAATATAAAAACATTCTTGCGCAACAATTACTTAAAATTTAGAACAGCAATTGTTTCAGCTATAAAATACAGAAAAAACGAAAGCTGTACAATTCATCAAAAAACAGAAAACTTGAAAAATGATATTTTAAATGGACCCACACATTGGTGATCATTCAAATTGCGCTTCGTATTTCTGTAAAATAGTTGGTCAAATAATAAATGCAGTTGCATATTCTGATTTTTTAAATAGTTCTTTGTTTGAATTGTTCATGCGGGCATTAAAAAGAGTTGCAAATTTATCTTCAAGTCTTTTGTACGATGTCGATAATAATTCCACAGAAACTCAAGCTGCGAAATTAAATAAAAGAAAAATTCGTATTCAAAGTGCAGATTCCGATTATGGTGCGACTGATGGATGACATAATAGATATGCCAATGGAAACATATGAAAAAATAAAAAGTGAGTTTTTGAATGATTTGGCTGCTTGCAATATTTTAAAAATCCCTATTGAAACAATTGGTCAACGTAATAATGAGCAGTGGGATAAAGAAAGAAATAACAAATTAACAGCTAGTAATTTTGGAAGAATTWTYAAWWWMYAAWMMWAAAKCKAWWKKYSKAAWWKRMMWAAAAATATCTTATATAGTGTAGGTGTGTCTAAATTTAAAAAATTGCCTGAACCTCTACAATGGGGTATTGATAATGAAGAAAAAGCAAAGGAAAAGTTTGGGCAAATCACAGGTTTCAAGGTGGACTTATGCGGCTTTTTTGTTGATGAAGAAAAAACATTTTTAGGTGCAACACCAGATGGATTAGTCGGTTAAAATGCTATTGTTGAAATTAAATGTCCATTTAGCGCGAGATACACCGATATTAAAACTGCCATAGAACGAAATAATACACATAACACAATAACGATAAACATAATATGTGTCTCACCACAAATGAAGATGAGACAGTGGTAGCGCAGAGCGCCACCTGTCGGTGTGTGGAGAATCCAGACCTCTAAACGCCGGGGGCTGGGAATTTGCAAAGCAAATCTCCCAAAAACGTCCACCGGGAGAGGTAAACCGACATCAGCCAAAACAGCTACTCCTCGGGCAAATACCCCGCCAGGCGCTGAATTACATGACCAATGCCGGCTCCCATTCTGGATTCTCCACACACCGACAGGTGGCGCTCTGCGCTACCACTGTCTCATCTTCACCGGCGTAGTCGCTTTAAGACTCCCGAGGCCACATCACACATCGAACTACACTGCACTGATGAGCCCRAAAAGGGCGAAACCGGTCTGCAGTTTGCTCGATGTATGATGTTGTGCCTCTTTTTCACATCACCACAAATACCTAGAATCGTTTTTAACACAAAATTAATTTGGCTAATTAGAGCTGTCCATAAAGACCAACTCATATAATAATCCCTAAGCAAAAACCGTCCTCAGTAAAATTAATATAAATATTATATTTTAATTTTTTATTTTTTAGGTTTACGTCTTAGTGCCTTTATATTAAACCTATCTATTTTTTAAATTTATTTTTAAATAGATGAATAATAAAAAAAATTAAGTTTTGAAGTGAACTAACAATTCTCTTATTGAGGGGTGCAAATGCATATCTTTGCTTTGAACAAACGCAATAAAACGATCATGTTGTGGGTTACACCCTGCGGTGCGGCCCGGCCTGTCATAAATTATGGCTCCAGGTACAGAAGATCGTGTATTATTGGTTGCCTACTTTCAACTTAATTTTTGCTTTATATCAAAGAATCAAGAACAGTTATCAAATTCGCATTATATCAGGACACTGTATTTTTAAATTACCTATAAACTGTTTTTTTTTTTAATTCAATACGGTATACCGTTATCAAAAAATCTTAATAATTAAAATTTTCACATTTGATTCAATAAAAAAATATCTATTAACTTATTTAAAGCGGGAATATTTCCCTGGTCTCCATTTACCTTTAAAGAAACACTACAAACATCAAGAAACTCTTCAAGTCCAAATTTGCGGCTAAAAACAATGAAATAAATTTACATGTAATAGGTATACGCCAGCTTTCAGGGGGTCTGGAGCCTTAATGAAGACAGCGAACTGAATATTTTGTTGATGCTAAAGGAAAATCCTAATATCAGTACCAGAGAAATAGCAGCACAAAGTGATTATGCTAAAAGTATAATTAATCGTGTAATTTTAAAACATCGGTTTCATCCATACCGTATTGTGTTACACCAAGAACTTTATGAACGTGATTTTGTGAAACGTAGTGAGTTTTGTGGAATTATCAGAGAGAAGATAAATCAAGATCAGAATTTTTACGATAAAATACTATTTAGCGATGAAGCTACTTTCAAAAGTAATGGTTCCGTTAATCGCCATAACATGCATTATTATGCTACTGAAAATCCACACTGGGTTAGGGCAATTGACCATGAAGATCGATGGTCCCTCAATGTTTGGGGAGGAATCATAGGAGAGCCCTTTAAACGGTTTAGAATATCGCCGATTCCTTGAAGAGCAATTACCAGGTTTGTTAGAAAATGTAGACTTAGCCACAAGAAGAATTATGTGGCTACAGCATAATGGAGCTCGTGTTCATTTTCATGGCATTGTGCGACAATTTTTGAACAACAGGTTTCCTGATCGATGGATTGGAAGGGGAGGACCTGTTGTCTGGCCACCGCGATCTCCAGATTTAACTTCAATTGATTTTTTTTTGGGGGTATGTTAAAGAGAAGGTGTACCGAACAAAAAACCCACTACGCCAAATGACATGAAGGAGAGAATAATTGAAGCCTTTAGTGACATCTCTGTTGAAACATTAAGAGCAGAAAAACTTTCTTTTATACGTAGACTTGACGTCTGTCTAGAGAGGAACGGCAGAATTTTTGAACATTTATTATAGGTTTAATTTAATTTTGAAATTTTTATAATTAATGTCTTACATTAAATTAGCGTGTCTTGATTTTTACTCAGTATTTCAATAAACAACCTGTTTTCTTGATTGATGTATGGTGATAACGTAACTTTAAAAAATTATCCAACTTTATTAGAAGAGGAAGTAACGCAAACCTACTTGATTTTTAACGCTAAATATAATAATTAAAATTTTTCTAGGTTTAAAAAGGTGTACAATAAAACAGGTAAGGTTTCGATCTCCAAACCCTAGGTTTTTTAGAAAGTTTACTGCATGCTCTACCCGATAAAGCAATAATACACATGGTGTTTCATTTAAAAAAATCAATTTACTTGATTTTTTGCGAATGTCAACGCTGTGTAGTAGTTGCAAAAGATTGATCGAATGTCAACCATAATAATTTAGGAGCAGATTCAGTAAAAATGGTTGCAATTGTTGCCATTCACTTTTTCTTTCTAGCAAAGCTGCTGCGATTTTTCAAAAATTGCATTTTTTTCATAAAATTCCCCGTAAATGATAAACGGTCCATGATAGATCCATAAAACCTAATATGGATTTTCTTAGAATTAAAAACTCTTTCAAATAAGCGCATAATATACCCGGTGTTTCATAAGAAAAAATATAACTTTGTTGCGACACCCTATATAGGAATCACCTATAATAACTAAAATATCTTTGGATCATAGAAAAAATAAATGGCTATCGTCTAAAAAAAACGCATTTCGTTATCTTCTTTACTGTTCGAGTAATCAAAGAAATACGGAGCTCTGGGACACCCTGTATGTAAGTATGTTCGACAAAATCGCCGAAAAACGAAACAACCGTTACAAAATACAGTTGCGTTTGGAAAAAAAAACTAAGTGATTTGTGGAATATGAGTATGACATTCCCGCAATTAGAAACATCCTTCTATAGAACTATGCAAACTGCTAATTCTTATTGAAAATAAGTTTATGAATCCGTAAACTATGTCTTCGAAAGTGCAAAGACGTGGTTGTACAAATCCACCAAATTTCTTTTGCTATGTGTGCGGTAAGTTTACCCCTCAACAACAGCGTATCAAAAATCGCGTATCAAAAATAGTTTGGATTGGCTATTGGAAATTAAGATCGAGATTGGGTTTCCCATATTTGCTGTCAAAGTTGTGTAGCCAATTTAAATGGTTGGCTGAACGGAAAACGAAATTCACCAATCATTTAACAAACTGCTACTTTTGTGCCACAAAAATTCATGGTTTTTCGAGGAAAAACAAGCACAGGATTGAATATCCCAAAGTTCCTTCGGCTAGAAAACCTTCTCGTCATAATCACGAGTTTTCGATTCCGGTTCCTCCAAAGAATTAGTAAGAAGATTTTGAAATGGCTAGTGAAGTGGAAGACAATGCAACCCCACAAGATCCTTGCTATTATCCCGATTCCGATGAGGAAGGACCACATGTGATCAACCAAGCAGAACTAAATGATTTGGTGCGAGATCTTAATTTATCAAAAGAACATGCTGAACTTTTAGGTTCGATGTTGCAACAATAGAATCTATTAGCCAAAGAAATAAAAGTCGCCACATTCAGAAACCGCAATCAAGAACTGTCCTTCTTCTGTGCAAGATAAAATTTGTGTTTATACAAGTCTGGACAGAGTTATGGAAAAGTTAGGTTTTCATCATAATCCTGACAAATGGCGTCTATTTATAGATTCGTTAAAAACAAGCTTAAAGGCTGTTTTGCTACATATTGGAAATTGAAAACCTTCTATTCCATTAGCTCATGCAGTTGATATGAAGGAAACGTACGAAAGCATGCGTTTAATTTTGAAGGCAATTAATAATTATAATTAATAACTCTTATAAATGGCAAATATGTGGAGACTTAAAAGTGGTAGGTTTACCGCGGGGTCTTCAGGGCGGGTTTACCAAAGACTGTTATTTTCTTTGTCTTTGGGACAGCAGAGCAAGAGAAGAATTTATCCCAGGACAGTCTAATATAAAGAATTTACCTTTAGTTGATCCCAAGAAGGTTTTGCTACCCCATTGCACATTAAGTTGGGACTAGTAATTTTTTTTAAGGCTTGGGATAGAGAAAGTGAAGCTTTTCAATATCTTAGACAAATTTTCCGAAATTAAGTGACGCCAAGCTCAAGGAAAGAATATTTATTATTGGGCCGCAAATTCGAAAAAAAAACACTTTGTTTTTAAACAAGCTAACATTACCATTGTAACTTCTAGTGATACATAGAGTGTTGTAAAAAAAGCTGCTTTAATTCTTCAATAAAATATATTTTACATGACACAAAAATGACGATATGGCTATTCAAATACCCAAATTCCGTCTATGTGAAACGTTATCCTACCTCCATTAGATCATCAAAAAATGTTTTTTCTAATTGTGTTGACTGTTAACACATTTGTTTTTCCTATTTTTGGATTTTTTAAAAATATGTATAATTTTGTCCTGAGGCGCTCGAATGTTTAATGCTTCTTCCGTATCGTATTTTTTAAATATTTATAATTTTATCTATTTTTTCATCTATTTTGCAGTTCACAAAACTCTTATTGATTATTATTTACACATTTGGAGTGAAATAGTTTTTCCATGGCCAACTATTATCAAACAAAATATGTATTTCACTATTTAAGTATAGTTATAAAAAATATTCTGTTACAAATATATATTTTTTAGATCAGAAAAAAATAAGCTTTTCAAAATTGCCATAACTGCCTATGATTTCCATTAAAAAAAATACAAGTTTATCTTATTAAGGCTAAACTAATAACTGAAAAAAATTGTTAACTACATTATTAAATTTCTCGTAAAAAAGTGCCTGTATAATGTCTTTATGTCAAATCCGTATCTTCTATAATAACGAAGATATAATTTTTTTTAGATTTCGCCAAAATGTCAACTTTTGTCTGTAAGTCGAAAACAAAAGACGATAGCGGGATGCGGTTTTAACCAATATTATTTTCTCAAAAAATGAGCCCCAGAATGTATCACTCGTTTTTGGCTAAACATCTTAGTTTCGGAGATTCCCTATTCGGAAAAAGATTCCAGACGATTTAAGTGTGAGTAGGGAGGACTGTGATCACATAAACTCTTTCTTAAACAGCGAAGAGAACGTCTCTCTCGACACAAAAGCAGTGGTAACAATGAAGTGCCTCCAATGCACGAAGACCCAATTGGAAATTGGAAGAATATTCAAAAAAGGAGTTGGACCTCAGAATAAAAATCATGCATCAACTCGAAGAACGAATCGAAGAGCAAAAATTCCTTATTGATTTGCTAAAGTCAAAAAATGGTAAGAAACTTAAGTCTAAATCAACCAAAGATATTTACCAAAGATATTCACAACAATCATCCTAAAAGACATACTGCCACATATAGTTTCTCCACTAAGCAACTTAATCACTAAATGCCTAAATGAAGGTTACTTTCCTGAACAACTGAAAAAGGCAAAAATAATCCCTATCCATAAGGGAGGGGACCCAAACTCTCCCGAAAATTACAGGCCAATTTCAGTGCTCCCGGCACTCTCAAAAATCTTTGAAATAGTCATAAAAAGCCGAGTACAACAATTCTTCAAGAGACAAAATATTTTTTGTTCTCAGCAACATGGGTTTCTGCAAGGTAAATCGGTCGCATCTGCAGTTACTGAAGTCCTCGAAGAAATAAGTGATGCATTAGACCAAAAGAAAAAATGTAATCTCCTGGCTTGCGATTTATCAAAAGCATTCGACAGTATTCTACACGAAGTACTTTTCGATAAATTAGAATTCTATGGCATAAGAGGAACGTCACTAGAGCTCATGCGAAGCTATCTGGAAAATAGGATCCAAAAAACCTTCTTCAAAGGAAAATTCTCTTCTTGGAGGAAAGTGAACCATGGCGTACCACAAGGCTCAATACCAATATACAGGGTGTTCCGTTTTTATTGTTACAAATTTAAACAGGTGATAGGATATTTAATTCTAAGCCAAAAGATTCTTATAAACATGTATCAAAAAATGCTTGGTAAGGAAGCTACACCCCCTAAAAGGGGGCTAATAGGTTTTTGCTAATATTTCAGAAACCATTTAAGATAAAATTACAAAATTTGCTACAGATGATAACGTTTATACACCTAAACGAATTCAAACATCAAATGTCGAAATCTTTAATCAGGGGCYTCCGAAACTGGWGGGGTTTAGGYTAAAAAAAATKCCCTATCTATTTWTTTGGCTTTAYTTTCTTTASTTATGCATTGATCAAAATGGTGGTCACTTTGAACAACTCCTTTAGATTTAGGCAAATTCATTTAATTAATGTTATTATTGTTACTGTAATGTAATGATAATTAGTTGAGGTTGATTAACAAATATGAATTTCTTGCTTTTATTATTCTGTAAATTCTGATTTATTTGAATGTTGTATTGGTCTGTAACATAAATTTTAAATTAATTTTATTCAAAAACAATAAGTCGTATCGACACAAGAGAGATTTTTCTGTGATAAACTATCGAACTTAAGATTTTGTTGCTGAAAGTACCGAGAAATTAAAGCCAAAATAAATACGGTATTTTTTTACCTTAAACTCCCCCAATTTCGTACGCCCCTGATTAAAAATTTCAACATTTGATGTTTGAATTCATTTAGGTGTATAAAGGTTATCATCTGTACCAAATTTTGTAATTTTATCTTAAATGGTTTCTGAAATATTAGCAAAAACATATTAGCCACCTTCCAGGGGGTGTAGCTCCCTTATCAAGCATTTTTCGATATATGTTTATAGGAAACTTTTGTCTTAGAATTGAATATCCTATCACCTGTTTAAATTTGTAACAATAAAAACGGAACACTCTGTATTTTTGGTATATACAGGCTGATTCTTAAATATACCGACAAAATTGTATCACAGCTTCCTAAGGATAAATGCAAACAAACTGTACCATTTCTACGTTTATACCTTTTAGAGGCAAAACCCCCTTGATCCGTGCCACTTACGGCGTTCATGAATTGTTGCAATGATCAAGTACGTTAATACCATGGTTTCCACTATCTGTGCGAAAACATCAGTGGCGTACGTTTTACTTCGAAAATAACTTTAATAAATTTTATTTGAAGAACGTTTAAACAAAGAATTTTTTAAATATTTTTTCCAGCATGTTCTTATTTTCTACTACCAAGGATAACATTTTGTCGGTCTATTTAAGAATCACCCTGTATAAATGACCTCCCTGCTAATGTAGAAGCCGACAAAGTTATTCTCTTCGCCGATGATACTACATTTCTGAACATTGGATCAGACAGCCAAGAACTAGAAGAAAAAGGAAGGGCCACAATAACCCAAGCGAAACTGTGGTTTAAAGCAAACAAAGTGAAGATGAACACGGGGAAAACCCAAGAACTTCTTTTTGAAACAAAGACATCATCAAATACGCACCTAAAATTCCTCGGTATTATTCTCCAACCAAATCTCAAGTTTTCTAGCCACATTGAAATCCTAGTTCCAAAACTATCTAGGGCCACTTATGCTATCAGAAGAGTGAAACAAATAGCGGGTGTGGATGCAGCCAGAATCACCTACTTTGGCTACTTTCACAGTATGCTGAGCTACGGCATCCTGTTTTGAGGGGGATCCCCTGACAGTGAAAAAGTTTTCTTGAAGCAAAAAAATGCCCTAAGGATATTAGCTAATGTTGACAGCAGACACAGTTGCCGCCACTTATTCCCCTTACGTTACCGTCACCTTACGTTACTTATTATCCTTACGTTACCGTCGGTATTTATACTCACCTGTGTTTTGTTTGTCCACGACCACAAGAATAGTCTACAAAGAAGAAATCTTCACCATGAATATAACATACGGTATGGTAATAGCTTTACCGTTCCCTACCATAGAGTTACGGAGTCACAGCTCACCACCAATCATACGGCCATAAAAATTTACAATAAACTTCCAACTCACTTTCAAGAAATGAGGAGTAGTACGTTAAAGAAAGAACTTTAAATAAACTAATCAGCAGGGCATACTACTCTGTGCAGGAGTGCCTGAATGACGAGGATTAAAAAAATGTGTTGTGTTTGTTGTGTGATAATCGTTATATGTATGTAGATGACTACCCTTGTAAGTTATTGATGGGTTATAAATTGTATTTATTCGTTGAATAAATCATCATAATATCCACGGCAACAAATGACCATGGTCTCACAAATCGCTGTCAGGCATCTGTCAACTTTGACATTGGAAAATATTTAATAAAAGATTTTACCTCAGACTCCAAACATAACCTACAATAAATCCAAATCGATCTCGTAGCATTTAATTTATAAAAAAAACACAAAAATGTATCACTATCCAATTATTATTAGTTCCCATTGGTAGGTATTTATTTCATAAATTAAGGATTAAAGACACAAGTGGTTGATAGAGCCACATAAATCCTTAAAACTGCACAATAACGTTACCTACAAGGAGGCAATCACTTGTGTTTCGAAGACAAAACGGCACCACAATATTTTTTTAATCACACTCACTTCACAATTTATTTCTATGATTTTGTAACAACTTTGTTACTCGGACTAATAGACAACTAATTTATTACTGCAGATGTTAGATCTTTAACAGAAACGTTAAATCGTTTCATTGAAAATAGTAGAGTTTTTTTTGTTAGAATTATTTGGTTTATTGATCACAAAAAATACAGAATTTGGAAGGAAGTTGTTATTTACGACAAGAATGTGACGTAACTATTTATGTTCTCTCAATTGTCATCATCGCCGACTAATCACGGGAGATTCGATTAAATTACAATTCCAACACCTCCCCTCGAATCTAGCGTATGACAGTCCATGAAACACTAAAAACACAAAATGTCTATCGGATTAATTGACCGCCCTCAGAAACACTAAACACAAAAGAAAGTCTATAAAATTAACTGACAGTCCTTAGTCCGGCTGATTTCACGCACCACTCATGTTTCGTCTTAACCAAACCTTTCGTCAAAAAATCTGCTATCTGCATGTCGCTGGAGACGTGTTCTAACTTGAAGCAACGGCTTCTTAATGTCTCCCTGACAAAATGGTGACGAATATCAATGTGTTTGCTTCTTGCATGAAAAGTTGGGCTTCCAGCCAACTTTAAAGCACTCCTATTGTTACAAAAGATTTAAATATTAGTCAATTCTTCAAATCCCAGTTCTTGAACAAGATTTTGCAAATAAACGACTTCCTTGGCACACTCCGACAGAGCCATGTACTCGGCCTCGGTGGTTGATAAAGCAACAGTTTTTTGCTTTCGAGCATCCCAAGAAATGGGACTTCCACAGAGGGTAAATAGATAACCCGAATAGGATCTTCTGTCTTCTGTGCAATTGCCCCAATCTGCGTCTACATATCCTTTAAGTGCGTATGCACTAGGACTATATGTGAGCCCTACATCAATAGTCCCCTTTAGGTATCGCAAAACTCGCTTAGCAGCCTTCCAATGTTGTTGCCCGTAGCAATTGTTAAACTGCCCTAAACTACTTATTGCGAACGCGATGTCAGGACGAGTAGTAACAGATAAATATGTAAGCGCACCCACGAGTTCGCGGTAAGGAAGTTTCCTTTCTTCATCTGTAGGTTCACCGTTTCTCTTTAACTTTGTAGATGTGTCCACAGGAGTTGCAGCAGTGTTACAATCCGTCATGCCAAAACGATTCAACAATTCTATCACGTAACCGCCCTGACGCATCGCGATCTGATCGCGAGTTTGTGAAATTTCCACACCTAAGCAATAGCTGGCGTAGCCCAGATCCTTTATCTCGAATACTTGTCCTAATTTGATACCAATTTCTTCGATCTTGGCCTCATCCTGTGATGCAATCAATATGTCATCCACATATATCGCAATTAGTGTAGCATTTTGTCCCGAGTTAATTTTAAATAAACAAGGATCCGACTTAGTCGGTTTGGCACCAATCTCTCTCAGTGCCCTATCCAGCCTGACGTACCAACTCCGTCCGGCTTGGCGTAATCCATAAAGCGCTTTCTTCAACAAGCAAACTTTATTCCCTTTCAAGTACTCAATTAACATGAATTCAGCTTTTCGACCAATAAAATTACGACCTTCTATCTTTATGATATGTCGCAAAATGTCTTCAAAGAATTTAGGTGGTTCCATAAACACTTCCTCGTCCAAATTACCGTTTAAATACGCCGTTACAATATCAAATTGGCGTAATTTCATGTTATGTTTCGCTGCTAAGGCTGCCAACATTCGGATTGAACCAAATCTGGTCACAGGTGCGAAGGTTTCATTGAAGTGTATACCAGGTTGCTGACTAAAACCTTGCGCCACAAGACGAGCTTTTCCACGATCGATTGAACCATCCGGTTTTAGCTTATTTCTTAAAACCATTCTAGAGCCAATCACTTTTGTACTTTCTGGTCGATCCACAAGAATCCACGTATCGTTTTTTAAAATCGACTTCATTTCAGCAGCTATCGCTTGATGCCATTCGTCGACGTCAGATCCGGTCATTGCTTGTTTCAGAGGTACTTCCGATAGACATAACTCCTGGACGTTGTCGACTTCTTCTGCCACTTCTTCYATTTGTGGAAGTGCAGCGTGRTGAAACTGTCTTCGTGGTCTTCCCCGTTGACCAGTTCTTATCAATCTCGGCCTTCCCCGGCCCCTAACTTGATCACCAGCCTCATTTATCGGTTGTACGTCATCTTCGTGCTGTACGCCGTCTTCGTTTTCAACGTTTTCTACTGGCTCTTCAATATCGCGTGTAGCTGTGATTTCAATTTCGGCGTGTGCCCGTTGCAAACTGAAATCTTCATTTTCCGGACAAATTTCCAAATCAATAGCGCCGTCGCCGTTAGCATTTGTCGCTTTTTCAAAGAACTTAAGGTCGCGGCAAATCAAGACCTTTTTCTTTTCAGGCGACCAAATTCGAAACGCCTTTGATTCGTCCGAATACCCAAGAAATATGCTTTCGTATCCACGCTGGTCAAATTTTCCTCTTCCAGGATTTCTATCCAGGTAAAATACGCGACTGCCAAACACGCGTATACCTGATATATCGGGAGATTTTCCCATCCACGCCTCATATGGCGTTTTTCCGTTCAGACTCTTGGTGGGCAAACGATTACGTAAGTAATTTGCTGTATTTACGGCTTCCCTCCAAAACGAATCCGGTAGTTTTGCATCTAAAAGCATGCACCTAGCAACATCCAGTATCGACCTATTTTTTCTTTCTGCTGTACCATTTTGTACGGGGTTATTTGGAACTGTTAGTCTCCTAGTAATCCCGCGGTTTTTTAGATAAGAATCAAATTCGTTGCTAGTGTATTCTCCCCCATTGTCTGTTTGTAGTGTCTTAACAGTTTTCCCTTTTTGATTTTCGACTAAAGCAATGTAGTCCTTTGTCACTTGAAAAACTTCCGACTTTGACTTCAAGAATCTAATTTCGCACCACCTTGTGCAGTCATCAATAAGTTCTACAAAGTACTTAGCACCTCCTAGAGAATTCGTTCTCATTGGGCCGCACACATCGCTATGGATGATATCCAGAACATTAGATTTTCGGTTCGATCTCCTTGGAAACGAAGTTCTCGACATCTTCCCCTTTAAGCACACCTCGCAGTTTAACTCACTTGTTGAACTGTCTAATCTCACTCCCGTCACAAATCCTTTCTTCACGGCGTCGCATAAGTCTTTAACATTCGCGTGACCAAAACGTCGATGGCAAGAGTTCGATTTGTACCTTACTTTGTGATTCTGTGGACGCGGACTGAACGCTTTCCGCAAATCCGCGAACGTAGTATAAATCACCAACTCTTTCTGCACGCACTACTACGTGACCTTTTGGATTTGATATTTTGGCACCTTTATTGTCAAAAATCACTTTGAAACCACGGTCAGTGATTTTTCCGACGGAGAGAAGATTTGTTCTCAAGTCTGGTACGTACGCAGTATTCGTTAGTGGCACGTTTTTGCTCTTCATCATGAGCTGCCGGTCCCTTTTCCAACAATTTCAGTTGTCGAACTATTTGCCAAGTTCAACGTTCCATTTTTGTTTCTATCAAGCTCGCGAAAATTCTTAATATCGTGGCACATATGAGACGTAGCGCCACTATCTAAACACCAACTTGCGTCTGCACCTTCTATTTGAAATGCCGAACTCTGTATAGTGTTGAAACATGTGCTTTCCGCAGTACGCGTCGACTACTTCCTTCCACTTTGACACTCGAATTTTTTATGTTCCATTTTATTACATTTAAAACACCGAATTTCTCTTCTAGTCCTATAGTTACCATTGCCACTGATGCTCACTACTTTCTTGTCATTATGACCACCACGTTTATTCACAAACATAGCATTCGATGAGCCTCCACTGGTACCACCTTTACGCGCGTCCGTCTCTTCTATAATTTTGGCCCGAAGAGCATCTGGACTTGGTAGATCATCACGAGTTTCGATAGCGCATCGAAAATTTTCGTAACTCGTAGGTAAACTATATAGAAGCATTATCGCCAGCAAATCCGCATTAATTTGTATGTCCATATCACCGAGTTTGTCAACAGTGTCAAAAAAATCATTTAAATGATCCCGTACGTCACTTCCTTCCTCCATCTTGTGCAGCGTCAAACGTTTTAACAACGTCGCCTTTTTTGCAGGTCCCTGCGACTGGTAGATTTCTTTGAATTTGAACCACATCGTCCTTAATGTCTCACAGTTCTTTACCAGTTTTAACTCGCTTGGAGCTATACTCAGAATCATATCTGATTTTGCTTTATTATCAGCTTTTTCCCAAGCCCGAACTGCTGCAACTGCCGCTGCATTGTCTTCCTCTACTTCAGGTTTCACCATCGTGCCGTCGACGTAGTCCCACAGGTCGTCCTTTACTAACACGGCCTGCATTTGTAACTTCCAAGTATCGAAGTTGTGCTTGTTTAAAAGCTCAATTCGCATACTTCCGGCACTCATCATTTTTCACTTTATATTTATAATACCCGAACACTAACTTTAATTTGCGAGATCTGGGCCCATAACCTGTTAGAATTATTTGGTTTATTGATCACACAAAATACAGAATTTGGAAGGAAGTTGTTATTTACGATAAGAATGTGACGTAACTATTTATATTCTCTCAATTATCATCATCGCCGACTAATCACGGGAGATTCGATTAAATTACAATTCCAACATTTTTGTCGTGATCTTACGGGGGTCGCGCGAAAAATAGTGTACATAACTCGCTTCTAAGTGTTTAACGCACTCGTGGGGCTTCTGACGTCCCACTTGTCCGTTATTTGTCACTTTCCGTGCTCGTTATCTAATATACTATTACCGAAATGCTATAATGATGTAACGTAGAATTGAAACCTAACAAGAAAAAAATTAATGCATTTTGATTTAATAGGTTATTAAAAATATAAGAACTAAAATTTCATATTTGGTTGTCTGTAGACATAATAACAGATCGGACTGGTCGTTATATTGCGAATGTAATAATTGGGAAATTCTGAGTTGAAGAACCGGAAGTTCCTTACCTATTAGCTTCAAAAAATCTCCAACCCATATAGAATTGTTAATCAGTTCAATTCTTTAAAAGTGTGTCGTAGTCATTGGGCGTAATGCGTTATTCCGCGCAAAGCCTAGTCTTTGGCCGTACTGCCGGCAGAAGCTGTAATCAAATGAATATTCCTTTGTTTGACTGAAATTTTACGTCATTTCAGGGATTGCCCACTTAATTATAGTCAAACAAAGTAACCGGTTAATCCAGTACATGTTACGGCGTTTGACGGAAGTGTATTTAGTCATTTGTTGAAAAGTCTTGAAATGTTTGAAACTGTCTGTAGAAATGTAAATTTTTGGTAAAATAAAAGAAAAGCCAAAAAATTACCATGGTGGGTTGTCATAAAAAAAAAAAATTACAGAACTCGAAAACTAAAAGAAATTTCGAAAAATTTTATTCTAGATAAATGGTCACATTTTAATTGTACTTTATGCTAAACTAATTGTTTTTTTCGTAAAGTGCTTAGTTTACGAAAAAAACCGCTTGGTTCCATACTTTTTATTCACCTGATATGTATAACGCTGTTAAAAATTTTATATCAGCACATCAACATGGATTTATGGAAAAAAGATCAAAGATAACCAATTTAGTCTGTTTTTCCTAATACATTTCAGAAGCCAAGTTGATGTTCTCTTTACAGATTTTCAAAAAGCGTTTGATCAAATTGATCACTACGTATTACTAAACAAACTAGACAGTTTTGGTCTCTCCGATTCTTTGTAATGTCTCATAAAATCCTATCTAATTGACCGTCAACAACAAGTTAAATATCGTAATTTTGCCTCAAACATCTATATCTCAACATCAGGTGTTCCACAAGGATCAAACCTGGGACCCCTGTTATTTCTTCTTTTCATCAATGATATAACTGACTCCTTAAACTCATGCAATAAGTTATTATTTGCAGACGACTTAAAATTATTTTTGGAAATAAAATCTTTGGAAGACTGCGAAAAATTGCAAAGTAACTTTAATGTTCTTGTAACTTGGTGTCGCAAAAACCGTATTCAATTAAATCTCTCTAAGTGTGGTGTTATGACGTTTTCAAAAAAATCAGTGATGATTGATTTTTCATACAGTATTGGAACTCACACGCTGCACCGCTTGACAGAGGTTGTTCAAGAGCTCTCGTTTAAGGAACACATAAATTATATAGTTAATAAAGCTCTAAAATGTTATCAACATCTCCAGATTCTGTTCTACGCACTTTTTAAAATTTGTTTCATTTCTGGTAGAAGGTGTTTACTCTGCAAGAAGAGTTGATCAACGTGAACTCCTGGACAAATTGCGTTGTTTCGTTGCAGTTTCGCCGAATTTGTATTGTCATCAAATTCTTATATGGTTTGCTTCATTCTAAAATTGATTGTACCTGGTTATTAGAGCGTATTCATTTTACTGTCCCCCAGGCTTAATTTACGTCAAAAAACCACGTTCTATTCTGTTACTGCTATTCGTACTAATGTTAATGCAGATCAGTTTATTTGTAAAGAAACATTTTCAAAATATAGCTAAATATTAAAATTAATTAAATTTTTTTTTGATGGAATCCCAAAAACAAATTTCTGTTACAGACCATCTTTTCGTAAAAACCTTTGAAGCGTGCCTGTGCTAAGAAATGCAAATTTGTTTAGGGCATCTCTACCGAAAGGGCTATGAACCACCGTGGGGAATAATCGTCTTATTTTACAATGAGTCTCAAATATTTTGATACTAGCTATAAGCAACTTTATTGAAAACCCTTAGGAATGGAATAAAACCCGACAGGGTAGGTCTACTAACAAAAGATGGATCGTCATACATGGTTAAATGTAGACAAAATTTAAAAATCTTCTACCCAAATCTAACTCTTGTAACATGCTTAGCTCATGTTATTCATCTTGTATGTGAGAAAATTAAAATCTAATATGAGACTGTTAATGGGCTGATTGCAAACGTAAAAAAAGTTTTCATAAAAGCCTCATTAAGGGTGCAAGTATTCAAAGAAACATTTCCTGATATTCCATTACCACCTAAACCAATTGTCACACGATGGGGAACATGGTTAGATGCTGTTTTTTCTATGCAACTCGCTACGACAGACTAAAAGAGGTAAAATTGTTTTAAATACAGAAATATTTTAATTGTGATGCTATTAAATTAATTTTTAAGGTTGTACTGTCTTATAATTCTGAAGATTTACAAGCCATAGCAAAAGTACAACATTATTTTAATCAAGCCACATTGAAAAATGACTTACTTTATATAAAAACTCACTTTGAAATTTTAGTAAGCATCATAACAAAATTAGAAACAGTTGTCCTGTCACTTGTTAAAGCTATAGAAGTTGTTGAATAGAGTGGAAAATACTCTGAAAAATACTCCAGGTATTGTGAGAAAATTAGCTAGGGGCAAGCTTAGATAAACTTTACAAAAAAAATCCTCCTGGATATGAAAATCTTGTGGTGCCTGACTTTAGTATTTACAAATATGCGCCAAAAACATCTTACGATACCAAGAGATTATTTTCTAGATTGAGAGGAATTCTTACAAAAAAAGCGAACTAATTTTACCGCAACAAATTTAAAACAATATTTAGTTTCATCCGTAAATAAGCAAAATTTTTCTAGTAATCACAAATAACATTTATGAATAGTTACCAGAGGGCGAAATATGTATAGTACATATAAAAAATTTAAAACTTAGTGAATTTTGCAGATAATAAGCACAGAAGTAGAACTATTCGGCGATGTCCTGGATATCATCTTTAGTCCCATTCCTTCTCCTATTTCCCCATTATCACCGTCATCATCTCGCCCATTCCTTAAAAGTAAAGCTATCCTACCAAATCCCAAACAACACCCCGTATACACTACAAACCATTGCCAATTTGGAAATTCTTATTTATGATAGGTTGTACAAAGAATAAATAGAAACCAGACCGATTTCTAAATTCGTGAAAGATCTAATGTCTCTGTACCTGAACCCCAATCCAAAAATTATAGTTTATAAGTGGTGAATTAACTAACGTCCCTCAACAATTTTTAAATAGTTTCCTCAATTAAATGAAATTTCAGATACATGTTACATAATAGAACTCCAAAATATTTATTTTTTTTAAGGCAAACCAGTGTAGTTTTTTTAATAACCTACATTAAATTGCAATTCCATTTAGCCTCTTTCATCGTTCAAAACCGGTTGGAGATATAAATCTCTTGAACATTCTCTTCAATAAAATTTTATTCTCTACAACCCCTTGACTGTATTTGTTGTATATCTAACCTTTTTCGATCTCTTTAATTAAAGAGAATTATTCGCAAATGTTAAATTTGGCTTTAAATTTTATATAACTCATTTAAGAATACTTTCGGATGAAATATCTGTAATATTTTTTCAGGGTTGTAGGGAATTGAGTGTCCCGGCATATTATTGTCCATCCTTATAATTGACAACTGACAGTCCCTTCGGTCTTTAGCAAGATCAATGCACATGTTCATAGACTTATTTCAGTACTTACAGAACTTCTAGTAACTTCAGCTAATTTCGATACTAAATTTGCGCGTGCTTTCAGTACTAAATTCAGTACTGAAATTAGTCTCGTGTCAGACCGCTCTTAAAGTGTGCCTAGTCCTTTAAGGAATTATTATGTAAGTATTCTTCGAATGAGTCATACACGGCGAGTCATTTATAATAAAGACTCTAACCGATTTTCAGACGCAATCCGAAATACATCTGCACAGATAACTTGGCTTTAGTTGTGTATGAAAAATATAGTTTCATAAATTTGAATTAAAGTAGACATTATTATTATTATTATTATTATTATTATTATTATTATTATTAGCATGTTGCGAACGGGCAGAGACCGAAGCCTGTTATGCCCGCGCTAACAATGATAAGGTGCCGATATGTGAAACTTTTGCATTCCCTATTTCAATTACTTATTGCTATCAAGGGAATCGTATTTAGCCTTAAACTGAGTGATATTACCACACAAAACAACTTCTGCTGGTAAAGCATTCCAAATATCAAAAACTCTATTAGTTATAAAAAATTGTCTTGCGCTTGCACGGAAATTATCCTTGAATAGCTTAAAAGATTGCTCTCTGGTACGTCTGTCGGGATGCAAAAGGAAGAGGTGTCTTATTAGCGAATAGACATTTTTTATAGAACAGAAGGCCGTTATCAAATCACCTCTTCTACGTCTTGCCAATAAGGTAGGTAACTTCATAATTTGAAGCCTTCTGTCATAAGGCGGTCTCAGAAGACGACCAAAGGAAATTCTCGTGGAGCGACGTTGCACAGCCTCCAAGGAATCCCTATCTTATTAGATCATGGGAGTCCATGCACTGTTTGCGTACTCCAGAATAGACCTCACATATGTTTTATAAAGTTTGGCAACTACAAGAGGTTTTGAACCAGAAAACATTCTACCAATAAGGTAACTAATTTTGTTTGCCTTTCTGATAATATTGGCAGCGTGTACAGACCAGGAAAGGGTGGATGTAATTGTAACACCCAAGTCGAGAATTGAGTCTACCTGAGCTAATTCGTTGTTAGCCATAAAATAAGTGTGCCTTGGATTTTTTGACCCTAAATATAACACAGAACATTTTTTAACATTAAGCGGAAGCATCCATGTGTCAGACCATTAACACACCGCCGAGATATCTGCTGCCAGGGTGGAATAGTTTTCACTGGTATTGTAAATTTTTACATCATCGGCATACATTACACAGCGAGGTGACAAATCGTTTTTCAAATCTGCAGTAAATACGATAAATAGTAGAGGCCCTAACACGGAACCTTGACGAACACCACTCAAAACCTCGAAAGAACCACTAAGCGTGTTGGACACCTTAACTTCAGACATTAAGGCGTTTATCCATAAAATAAGTTGACCATTTATACCGTAATGTTGCAATTTATACAATAAACGTTTCTTTGGTACCCTATAAAATGCCTTTGAAAAGTCAAGATAGACAACATCCACACAGTTTCCCGCATCCAGGTCCTTAGTCCCGTCGTTAAAGCTGCCTAAAAGATTAGTAGAGGTTGATTTCCCAGATATAAAACCGTGCTGTTCTAACGGTATTATTTTACAAAGAGTGAAAAACTTACCTAACCATTTCATAAACGATGGATTCCATTATTTTAACAACTAAACTAGTTAAACTAACAGGACGATAGTTCTCTCCTTTTTTTTTATAAATTGGTCTAACTAGTGCTGTTGTCCAATCATTTGGTAATTAACCGGCATTGATTCATGAAAATGGATAAGGGTTTGCATAAAGAATTTGCGCAGTTTCTTAACAGACTAGCTGTTATATTATTTGGGCCTGGAGATTTTGTGACATTTATTTTCTTCAACTTGTCCAAGACAACTTCTTCGGGAAAGTTAATTATATTGAGCTGTTTGGCGTTAGAATTACTACCTAGTTTTGGTAACGACATGTGTGACTCCTCAACAAAAACTCTGGAGAAAGTTTTCGCAAAAACTTTTGCACACTCCGAATCATCATTTGTAATCTGTCCCGTATCATCTTTAACCTGCAGAGTTTTGACTGCCTTATTTACATTCTCTGACAATCGAATGACATTGATGTCTGAAAAAAATTTGTCCAAATTTGTATGTGTCGAGTTTCTTTAAGTTTTTCTGAATTTTTGTCAGTTTATAATCAGTTATTTGGGAAATGTCTGATTTAATTAAATCTATAAATCCGGATTTTTTTACAATCATATGGTTCATTTAGATACAGAAACTCATTTTGAGCTATATTCAATATGTATTCAATAGATATCAATTGTAGTTTGATTTATAATATAATTTATTATATGAGCACCTCATATAGGTATACTTCTTTGAATTTCAGGTTGAATTGATGAAGAAAAACGAAATTGAATAACAGTAATCGGATATTTGCTATCGTATTTGCAATACGATGACGTCATCGCACTTAATTAACCGCTTTGATCTACTTAAGAAAAATATTGAAGAAGTGAACTTCAATTTTCAAGAGTTTTTGCAAACTCTGTCACCCTGCACTCCCAAAAGGGTTGAAATGCATAATTTCCACGTCGATGCACTACGCGACTGCGTCATCCACAATTTGTTTAACCAACACCTTACTCTAGAAACTCAAATATCTAGGTTGCTTGTTGATTGCCTGAGTAATGATTTCAATGATGTAACCAAGAAAACATACCTCGAAATTTTAATTCATTGTACAAAAATGGATGTACAGGGATTTTTGGAGCGTTGGAGTTCTATCGGGGACAAGCCAACCCAAGCTTAAATTTTTAATAATCTAATAAAAGAATATTTAATGAAAGCACTAATGCCAGCAGAAGGTAACAAAGAAATTGTGCCTGCATCCAGCAAAATGAAAGAGTTTGTTGTTACATCTTAAGAATATACAGGGTGTTCCGTTTTTATTGTTACAAATTTAAACAGGTGATAGTATATTCAATTCTAAGACAAAAGTTTCCTATAAACATGTATCGAAAAATGCTTGGTATGGGAGCTACACCCTCAGAAAGGGGGCTAATAGGTTTTTGCTAATATTTTAGAAACCATTTAAGATAAAATTACAAAATTTGGTTCAGATCATAACCTTTATACACCTAAACGAATTCAAACATCAAATGTCAAAATTTTTAATCAGGGGCGTACGAAACTGGGGGAGTTTAAGGTAAAAAAATATCCTATGTATTTTATTTAGCTTTAGTTTCTCGGTACTTTCAACAACAAAATCTTAAGTTCGATAGTCTATCACAGAAAAGTCTCTCTTGTGTCGATACGACACAATTATTTTTTTTTACCGTAAATCCCACCAGTTACGGACGCCCCTGATTAAAAATTTCGACATTTGATGTTTGAATTCGTTTCGGTGTATAAAGGTTATTATCTATACCAAATTTTGTAATTTTATCTTAAATGGTTTCTGAAATACATATAAGCAAAAACCTATTAGCCCCCTTTCAGGGAGTGTAGCTCCCTTACCAAGCATTTTTCGATACATGTTTATAGGAAACTTTTGTCTTAGAATTGAATATCCTATCACCTGTTTAAATTTGTAACAATAAAAACGGAACACCCTGTATACTTAGGAATGAAAATATAAAAGTTAAGAATGAATTTCGCCAGGAACTCCGACAGCTCCAACATCAACCCGAAAGGCAACAACATCAACTCGAAAGACAACATCAACTCGAAAGGCAACAACATCAACCCAAAAGGCAACAACGCGATTTAGAGTGGCTACAAAAAGGGCAAATTGTTTTGCTCTTCAAAGCAGAGTTGTTTCGGCATATTTTTGTCAACAGAGCAGTTAAAGTCCTGCTTAAAATATTGTCTAGAATTTCCTTCTAGTATCGAATGGATAAGAAAACAAATTAGTTCCATGAAAATTTATTTAGTGGAACATTTTGTCCCATTGGTCGGTTTTCGTGGCGCCTGCCTTATTGATGGAATTGTTATACAGGGGTTTCATTTCAAAAGGAGCTAGTCTCAATAACTTTTGACATTGAGTAAATGTATTTTTAAGCAAAAACAGGTCGATTAAGATCGTGAGGGAAAATTCAAAACCATTAGTTACATTTTAAGTTTCATCCCCTAGTCGCTAGCCACCCCTATTTTGATATTTTAAATGGCACCCACTACTTTTTAGAACGTTATCAGAAAGAAAAATCAGCGTATCTAAATGTAAAAAAAAAATTTTGTCGATTTGTTTTTCAGTTAGGGGTGGTTTAATTCTTGAAATTTTTAGTCCTAGTAGCCTTTGATTTAACTCAATTTAAGTTGAATAAAAAATATGTCAATTTGGGTTTATTAAATAAAAAGGTTAAAGAGTTCTAACATTTCTATTAATAGTTATTGTTTTAAATAAATATTTTTTGTATGTATTATTAGTTGACACAACAAAGCTGTGGAAAGTATTTTCAGCCTTATGATCGTTTGGTAACTGCAAAAATTATAAATAAGAGAACTATAACAATGGTAACTTGTAGATTTTTATAACATTAAGTTTCAGGTGGACCATTATGGACATGGGTCGTTATTATTGCAATGCTGGTAGTCATTTCAGGATTGAACTCGTATATAATTTGTAAGGATCATATTTCATATAAAGCCAGCTAAAATTATACCTGCGATATTTTTTTGTTTTAGACTTGCAACAGGGAAAGTTAATTGAGAAGTTACATCAAGAAAAGGATAAATTGTTAATGCAACAGCAACAAGACAGGAAACAACAGGAAAGGTTAGTTGAGAAGTTACATCAAGAAAAGGATAAATTGTTAATGCAACAGACAGGAAACAACAGGAAAAGTTGATTAAAAAGTTATATCAAGAAAAGGATAAATTAAGTGAAGAAGTGATGCAACATTATAAAAAACAGAAAGACTTCGAATTCGGGGCTTTGAATTTAAAAATTTCTTTAGTAAGATAATACACTAAAAAGTACAATTAGGAGCAATAAAACTGGAATCAAAATTATGACACACACGAAATTGGAATATTTACATGCCACCAAAAGGCTATCTGCCAGAGGGCCCTCGAAGTATTCCAGGAAAGATATGTCTTCAGAAACAAAGGAAAAAACAAGACTCTTCCCTACTATGTGGGATTTATTCCTTGAGGGGGATATGGGTAAATCGATTAAAGAAAAAATGCTGGAAGCCAAATGCAGAACTCCTGTGAGCGAGATCGCTGTGCGCGTGTATGGGTCCGTTAGCGTCGGTATCCATAGTTACTTTGATGAGGGTATGCGAAAAGTGTAGAGCTTATTCCATATCTGGTGGCGAACTGACAGTGACAGAAAAGACATTTGGAGTGCGCCCACTTGGTTAAGATAAAACAATACATAGGCGTTTTCTATAAAAATTTTGAAGACAAGGATTGTTAAGAATATCATTTTTGAAAATTCTTTTCATGCGATAACAATTTAATAAGTTGTTCATCATTCTTCATCTTATGTACGAGTACCTACTTATTATAATTTTGTAAGGAAAAACGGTGGTTTTGATATATTATTTCATCCGACGCCTATAAACAACGTCAGTTCGCCACGAGATTTGGAACAAGCTCTATCTAGTTCGATCAGAACTGCCTAAGTGTGACCTTTTATTCTTAGAAACTATATGTGCGGCGTTGCCGCTAAGTTCCTCTGATATTGTTGTTTTAGATAATAAGACACAATTTCTGCATTCGCCACAAAAAAAAGACTTAAATGTTTTACTTGTTTTAAAATAAAAAAAAAATTGCAGTAGCTGCAGTGAGTTGAAAGCCCTTTTACAATTTCCTTGGTCAACATCCCTCATCAATAAAATACTAAGCTTTTGTGTGCCAGTGATCCAGTAATTCAGCAGTAAGATTCAGGGAGCCGCTGTTATTACTAAGATTAATAAATATCTAAAAATTTTGAAGTATTGATTGTTAATCAGAATAAGAACAATTTCTATAACGGAAAAAAATGTTTTTTATAGTAAATCCGTTTTTTTACACTATAATTAAGTTTCATTTTTTTAATCAATAAGAAAATAGGCGTGTTGGTAAGATATTCGCGTTCGAATTACTGCGAATTCTACTTTTTTTTATTTCGTAATATTGCGTAATTTGATATATTATACGTATTATAGCTGATTAGAAATTATAATGGACAAGAGCGAAATAGCTCAGTTAGAAAAGAGTTAAACAGATAATTATAAGGTTTTGAGTTCGATTCCTATCGCCGCCTTTTTTTATTGAGAATGCAGTTGTTCTTAAATCTGAACTGGTGAGTGAGATCTCGAGTGGCCATAGAGATTGAGGACCCACGAAGATTGACGGGCAACTGAGTGCTGCCAAATATTCTCAATACATTTCTCGGTTTTGGGACTCTTCCATCTATTCATGACTTACAGTAATATCGAACAACAATGACCTGTCCTGTTGATTCAGGATTGATGGTCGTGCCGATGATTCTCCGAGGGATTTGAATAAGAATTCTTGCCTTTTTTAAGGTTTGGTTGTCTTTAATTTTACCAATTATTATCCTGGTCCAGAAATAAAAAAGCCATTTTGGGAATTTAAAAACAAGAGCTTTTATTTGTTTAATATCATTACCGGTCGCCACTGCTACCGGTGAATTTTTTGAACGTGCCAATGCTTTCTCCAGAAGTAAAAATCCATTTTGGGGTGTATCAAAACAAGAAATGCTGTAAGGTTTTTTTGGGTGCATTTAATGTAATTATGTTTGATTTTGGATGATTTTCCCATGTGCCCATTTTCTGGTGGTCTATTGAGTTTCGAGTATTTTTGGGAGTATAAAAAATTATCATTTTTGAAGGAATTTCACAACATTAGTTTGTAAGGCGCCAAAAATACCTCTTTGATGTGGTGTTGTTTTTCTCTTTTTCTTGCATGCGCCAATTGGTCTGGTCCAGAAATAAAAAGCCATTTTGGAGTGTCTAAAAACACGGTATGTTGTAAGTTTTTTAGAGTGCTCGTGAGATAATTTTGCATGACTTTGGGTGATTTTCAACGGTTCTTTCATATGCCCAATTTTTGGTGGTCTACGGATATTTGAGTACTTTTGGGGTGCATAAAAATTAATGCTTTCTAAAGGGTTTTAGGTCTTTTTCGGATGTTAACCTTAGGGAGAACAGCTGAATTTGTAAGATTCTGCCTTGTTTTTTGAAGACGCCAAATGTCCTGGTCCAGAAATAAAAAGGCATTTTGGGGTGTTCAAAAACAAAACATTTTGTAAGTTTTTTAGATCTTTTTCGAATGTTTACTTTTGGGAAAATACTAAATTTGTAGGATTCTGCCAATGTCATGGTCCAGAAGTAAAAAGCCAATGTGGGGTGTGTAAAAACAAGGTATTTTGTTAGTTTTTTAGGGCGTTCTTGAGGTAATTTTTCATTATTTTGGGAGATTTTAACGGTTTTTTCGTGTGCCCAATTTTTGGTGGTCTACATATATTTGGGAACTTTTGGGGTGGATAAAAATTAATGATTTTTGAGAGGTTTTGGGCCCTTTTCAGTTGTTTGCTTCTGGGCAAACAGCTAAATTTGTAAGATTTTGCCTTGTTTTTTAAGACGCCAAATGTCCTGGCCCAGAAGTAACATTTTATATACTACTTACTTATCTTTTGTTTACTTATTTCCATTTTACTAGTTAGTACATTTGTACATGTTTTAAAGCTCTCCTATTCTTATCTTTTACGTATTTAATAGTAATAAAAATAATTATTTTTTTTCATTGATAAATATTTAAAAGAAAAACTTACCTTTTCTTTCTATTATTATTTCTATTTTTTTTACCTACCTTTTGTTAACGAATTATACACTATCAACTATTTATTACACTGTCACACTTTTGATGGTTTATGTTTTAAAGTTCGCGCTCTTATGCGCCCTCCATCTTTTAACGTTTTTGTTCTTATGCTCTTTCTCTCTCTTGTTATGCTTTGCGCTCTTATTTGCTCTCTCTCTCTCTCATACTTATTAGAACATGTGCACATGTTTCAAAGTTCGCGCTCTTATGCGCCAATAAGTTGAGGGGCCTCAAACGCAAGGCAGAACCGGTGCAGAATATTCGGGTAGACAGCGATTGCACAGTGAGCCGGAGGAGAACAATTTTGCGTGCAAGTTAGCAGACGCGAAACGGAGAGCATACGATATGTGCGTGCTAATAAACGACAGAGAATGCGTAATGGAAATAGACAGTGGTGCCAGTTATACCTACGATAATATAGGACAAAACTTTCGATAGTCTTCTAACCTTACAGTTTGTATTCAATGGCGGCATTTCAAAATGCCCTAGAAAAATTCAAATTTGAGCAGGAGAATTGCTCATGACGTGTGATCGGCGTAGTTTTGGACCCTTTTTAAAATAAGATAACCCTACGTTGTGGTTGTTAGTTTATTCGTAATAATCCTTCGTCGTTTCCTCGAAGCACTGAACAAACGGATGGGAGTAAAATTAAATAATCAAGAAATAAACCACTAATGTTTTATTAATATGAAGTATAATTCAACAATTAAATAAAACAACAATAGGAAATTCGCTGGTAATGAATTTATCAAATAAATTATGTCACAACAAAAGAAAAACTCGAACAATTAATAAATACATTCAGAAAAACAAATCAAGGCATTCTTATGAAACAGTTTCTTTTCTTTTTACTGTGAAAACCTCGAATCCAATGTACAAAAATCTACAACACAATTCCCGATACCGCTGTAGCCATCTCCCAATCTCGAAGGAGAAAGGAAGAAAAACATATATCAAGGACTCTCAATCAATCAAACAATCGCGTCTCGAAACCCTACAACTCTGTCGAGTCGACAATGGTATTGGACCTATGGTCTCTTTAGTGGGCAAAAACCGTCCTTTTTCGACAAGCTCCTCTTTTGTGCCCTGTGTACGTGGAAGCGTTATTACTTATCAGCTACCGGGACTTT
>NW_025401050.1:1219523-1232291 GCF_015345945.1 Tribolium madens | reverse complement strand
AAAACAATGTTTTAGGCACAATTTTCACGTAATATCGATACAGAATTTACGTTTTTGGTGACGTAATTAGTCATACCCCCTGTCGCGTCCGGTCTTATCTTCGTGAGCCCCACGGTCTCCTCTGCAGCATCCTCCAAGCGACGACGCTTCCTTCTCTTCCTCGATGGAAGTCCCCCGGGTGTAGTCGACATCCCAACAATTTCCAAAATTTAATTCAAAAAGGAAAAACAACAAAATTCTCCTCACTCTTCGCCTGCCCAACGACGACTGCCACACCTTCCTTTGTTTTCCCACTTTTCGAAAACCCAAAAAAAACACAAAATCCCCCCTTTCCCACTGTGGCGTGATCCGTCACCGCAGAGTCAAATAAAATTTTCGAAAATGCATAGGCAACACATTTTACCGAATAATTAAATACAAATGGTACGGTTACAGTCTGTTCGTAGGGAAAGAGAGACCAGTTTTGAAACCCTGTGAATTAAAGTTCCAAGACTATCAAAAGAATAAAATCACGTTAGTGGGGGAGACGACCGTTAAAGTGAATTTCCGCAAGAAAGAGGGCAACCTGTGTTGACGAAAAGCGACAATGTCAGTTTATTGGGCCGTAAGTGGTTCCAGCCATTTGGAATTGAAATTCGTATTAATCAGATCAAGTCGGAGTCGTGTAACAATTCACTGTTCCAGGAGATTGCCCAGATTTTCAATGACGATCTAGGCACGTTCAAGGGGCCACCGATTCATCTAGAGTTGGATCCTCACTCCTGCCAACTCCTACACAACCTCTTGGCAAAGTCACTTCCTCCCGGGCCGTGATAAACTATACATCGCGCGTGTTTGACACATGTTATTATAACGATTTCAGTGTATCTCGCCTGAATTATTCGTATTGCGTTTCCTTTCCTGGTACCGACATAACATAGATAAAAAGATTAACAATTCATTACAGTTTTTTGGTGTTACCTACACACCGTCAGGATATATAAAATTTATGGATTCCATATTTAAAGATTGTTGTATAACAATGCTTGAAGAAAGAAAACAAAAAGTTAAAAAAAGAGATGAAATGATTGAAAACGGTAACAAAATGATAGAAGAGAGCAGTAAAGATGTGAGTGGGAAAAATGTAGAAATTGTCATAAAGAGATTGAAATACATAAACATAAATGTTATATGCAATGGAAACGGCAAAAAAGTGGAATATGTGAAACAACAATGGAAGACAATGATAAAAAATACAAAGTAAAAGGTTGTAAAAATTGTGATACAATAGATTGTACAGTAACTTTTCCTGATAAAACAAACAAAAGTGAAAAGAGTAAAATATTACATTGATGAATGTAAAGAATGTACAAATTGTGTTAAAATACCAAGAGAGGACGAATACGGTTATCAATGTCTTAAATGCGGTTGTTTATTTAATACAACTAAGAGTGGAATTTTTAACCGGAATAAAATTCATAATTTAAATATAAGCGATTTTTGTAAAAAATCCTGAAACAGGTCGATTTTTGTTTTTCCATGCGCATCATTTGACGCATATGGTTTTTATTTAACTGCTTTCTGAAATGCACTTTATATAACTTTTTTTTTTCAAAAGTAATGGTTTGATAAATCACACCTCATTTGAAAGCCCACGTCACAAGTAATACAACGCACTATTTTTTTTTTCTGAATATTTTCAAAACCTACATAATAAAAAAATAAGAACAAATTCTTAATTTAAATACTATTTAATGCAATAAATGTTTAAAATGGACACCGTTCCTTTCCGGGCAAATTGCAAATCAAAAGTAACATGCATTTCTTATCTTTTGCAACATTTCGGGTAATATGCCTAATTTTATTCCTTAAAAGGTCCTCAATGTTATTCGATTTTGTCGCAAATCACACTCGAAATGTTGCATATCGTAAGAAATATATGTTACGATCGTTTTGCAGTTTGTGAGGAAAGGCACGATATCCATTTTAAATATTTGTTGTATTAAATTGGATTCATCTTATAAGACTGGTTTTATTATTTATCATGTAGGCTTTGAAAACAATCAGTAAATAAATAGTACATTGTATTCCTCGCAAAACGACCTTACAAAAGAACTTTATTGTTATTGTAATTCTGATGTAAATATTGTCACAAAGGGGGTCAACTTCCTGGTATTCCGTAACGAGTTGTGTTTCGAAAGGTTGGTTTTGCTAACATTTGAATTCCTAAGTTCCGAACTGGAGCGCGGGGTCATAATTTTGGTAAAGTCAGCCTGTCGAAGCTCAATAAAAGAAGGCGGAATACGAGGGGGGAGTTAGTTGTTAGTCGCGTTCCTTTTGGTGGTAACTCTTCGCGGCGGGTGTGCGAGTGACCCAGAATAGTGACCTGTGCCCTCCCCTCGTCATTATTTGTGGAGTACTACGAGAGATGTCTCTCATAAGATGACGGTGAGTACTCCCTTAAGTTATGTACTTAGTTTGTAAGCAATAAATTCTATTTTTCTACCCTGGTCTTTGTCTTAACCCCTTGCACGAGCTTAGGCCCGTGACAATATATTAAGAAGAGGATGTGTTGTGTTAAGAAAACATTTTCTAGAAATAGCTAATATAGATCCTTTCAGATACATTACAATTTTTATATGGCAATATACAGGTCAAAATATATTCAGAAAGATACAATTGCAGTTGTTGATAATCTGAAAAAAGATCAACAATCTCTTGGTTGAATAATTCTCATAATCCAAATATAAAACATGCATTAAACGATGGTGAAGTGAAAATATGTGGATCAAAAGTTGCTGGATTTGATAAAAAAACTAATACAGCCTATCAATTTTTGGCATGGATGTAAAAAGTGTTATAATCAAGATTTTATCTAGACAAAGTTTTCATTTCAAAAGGAGCCAGTCTCAATAACTTTTGCCATTGAGTAAATATATTTTCAAGCAAAATCAGGTCGATTAGGATCGCGAGGGAGAAATTCAAAACCAACATTAGTTACATTTTAGGTTGCATCTCATAGTCGCTAGCCACCCCTACTTCAAAATTTTAAATGACACCCCTACATTTTTGGAAAAAAAATTTGCGTATCTAATTTTTTGTCGATTCATTTTTCAGTTAGGGGTGGTTTTATTTTAGAAATTTTGTCCTAGTAACCTTTGATTCAACTCGATTTAATTTAGATAAAAAATACGTCGATTTGGGTTGCGATGGGAGTTCAAAACCAACATTAAATACGTTTTAGGTTTCACCCCTAGTCGCTAGCGACAACCCTTACGTTACAATTTTATAAAGCACCCCTAACTTTTTGAAACATTTTTGGAAAGGGCGGAAAAAAGCTTATCTAACCGTAAATAAAAAATATTCTGTCGCGCGAGTTCTGACACACCCTGTATAAAGAAGCTCCGTGATTGACTGACTGACAGACAACGCACAGCCTAAGACACTGAAGGGATTTTTCGAAAATCGTTCTCTAAAGAGGTAAAATAGTATTTCAAGTTTATCGTGTGCCTTCGACAATTCTCGGCGTTTTCTCGCTGTGCATCGTGTGCATGCAAAGAAGTTACAGTTAATTGGTTCAATAGCACATTGATCCTACTCCGTCAAAATGTGAAATTTGCTTATGAATTACTTATGAAAAATAATTGGATAACTAAAGAAAGGTTTATTAAATTTAAAAAACATTACAAAAAAACCATCAGATCAACAAAAATTAAAGCTCACGAAAGTTATATTCAAAAAGCTAGCAACAAAAACAAAGCATGTTGGAATAATATTAAAAAGAACACTTCACCACCTATCATAGCAACTAAGATACCCTCAGACACATTCAATACTTTTCTTGTTACGAGTAACATAGCTGAAACTATAACTAGCCAATTAATAAACAATAACACTGACACTGACCCAAGCATCTGGACAACCATTAAGAATGTAAACTGCTTTGAATTTAGACATGTCACCGTCAATAAAGTAAGATCGGCGATTGACTCACTAAGGCGGTAGTGTAGTTCGGGGGTTTCGCATGTCGCATTAGTGAAATCTTTTTGTGGTATGGGTTAGACTGTGCGAGGAAAGAGAACAAGTAACTCTTCGGCACTCTATCCTTGTCTGACCCTTCTACCGTAACAAAAATAATGTTCGTGACAAGTCGGGTTGTAGGACGATTGTATTTTCCTAATTATTTGTTCATTTAAAATATAAACATTCAGCTGTCAACGAATGTTCAATTAAAAAATATCCATTATGCTTTGGGCGGTGAGTGAGTTTTGTTAAAATGTTTTATAAATTCGGTAGAGGAAGACAACGTACCCTTTTTTCCCCGATATTTACGATTTTTTATATTTTTTTCTATTCAAAATATTGGAACAAGCGGACCGTGGGAATTATTATCCATGTGTTACCCGCCAAATCCCAAAATCTTAATCTATTTCGATAATAAATAAAAGATTAAAAGGTATAATTGGAACACCTTGCAGAGTACATTTTAAGACATGTAAAGTACCGCCTTAAAAAATACCAATAGCAAAGATGCATATGACCTTACCACTAAGATTATAAAAGAGATTAAAAACTTAATAACCATACCTCTTACAAAATTAATAAATAATTGCAATGATAAACGAGTTTTCCTCGAGTGCCTTAAATTATCTAAGGTAATACCTATCCACAAAAAAAGGTGACGCAAACAACCCATCTAATTATCGTCCGATCTCTCACACCTATATTGTCTAAAGTTTTTGAAAAACTCCTAAAATAACAAATCACAGTATTTTTCGAGAGTAATAATCTTTTTAGCAAAAGTCAATTTGGTTTCAGGAACAATATGAATACCACTGATGCTCTTCTAAACCTGACCGAGACGGTAATTGAGGGTTTTGAGGGCAAAAATCATACTTTTGTCTCGTGTTACGACCCGTCGAAGGCCTTTGATTGCACCTCGCACTCGATTTTGCTGAAAAAACTAAAAGCCTACAACTTTCATAATAATAGTGTACAACTAACTAGTACTTAGCTACTTAAATGATAGACACCAGTATGTTAGCCAAAGTGGTTTGGATTCGTCTAGACTTCCTATTAGACAAGGGGTACCTCAGGGATCAGTATTAGGCCCAACACTTTTTTTAATTTACATTAATGATCTGCCCAATAGGTTAAATTCCAAAACATTCTTATTTGGTGATGATACAACTGTGGCAGGCAGTCACCCTGCCGCCAAGGTAATGACGGACATGATGGTTACAGTTAACTTCGAGGTTCGAGGATAAGATTTCTCTAAAATCAATTTCTAAGAGGGTGAAATGGGGTGTAAACGTTTAAACAAAGATAGAAACAAAATTTGGAAGATATGTGCCCTAAAGGGTGTAGAGGTCTTAAAAAGGATTTTTCAAAAATGAATTTCTCAGGGGGTAGACTGAGGTGTAAACGATTAAAAAAAGATAGAAATATAAAATTTGGAAGATATGTTCCTTAGCGGTTGTAAAGGTGCACTAAGATAAAAATTTTCAAAAATAAAATTCTATGGGGGTGAAACAAGGTGAACACTTTAAAATGAAGATAAAAACAAGAAATTTAGAAGATATTTTTTTAGAGTCATATTTTGCTCGTTATGGCATTGTCGGAGAAGACTTTGTTTCAAATGTTTAATCGCACATTACTTCGGTGAGTACCTACCTTAAAACAAAGCAGTGAATCGAGTTAACAATATTCTTTATTTTTTGTAGAAATCGTCCTAGTAATATGGACGAAGTAAATATGGAATTGGAAGACGTTTCCTTTTTAACTAAACCAGCATCTGGAAAAATCCGCGTTGGCATCCAACGCGGATTTTTCGCCTGAACGAGAAACAATTGCCTAAGTTTGGGATAAAGAAAGAATAATCCTTACTGAGATCTTAAACCGCCCTCAACGTTAGAAGTTAGAAGGAGAAGAAGAGGTAAAACTCAAGTTTGGCAGTCCCAGTGTAAAAAAAAACTCATTCGTAGAGGCTATTACAATCTGCAGGTAAAATCCTCATTAACAGTTACTGAATTTTTATAAGTTGCCAGAAAAAATTTAAAGTATGTATGAAATGAAAATGAATTCATGAAATGTTTTATGTATAAAAAGTTACTCTTTCTGACGCCGCTTAGTTTTTTTTAGAAATGAAATTATTTAGTTGTACTTACTGCTTTTTTTTTGCAGTTCCGTTTCGGAAAACTCGGAGGGTTCCAGCAATGTAGAGTAATAATATGTGTGTTACATAATAATTATATGAAATAAATGAAATATAAAATTTGCAGTCTTTATATAACTTAAAAAGAGGCCGAAATAATGCCTTGAGATCTTAACTTTCAACTTTAACTAATTCATTAATAAATACAATTTTTTAATATTTTTTGCTATACCTACCTTTAAAAACAAGTTGCGAATTCGCTTCGCATGCTACGCACTAGTCCACTAGTCCATAAGGACCTTGTCCGGAAAAAATCGTATTCATTTTTATGCTAAAGTGGACTAACAAAAACAAGGGCAAAAGGGCGAATTTTGATTTTTAACAAAGTGACTTGAATTAAAATTTAAATCACCTCTCAAAAGTTGAGCGGAAAAGGTTGCCAGTCCAGGAGGACCAGAAAGGAAGTAGGGGAAGAAGAGATGGGCATTCGTTACTCACGCTCAGAGAGCTCAGTTTTACTTGATGTGTTCGTTTCGTTTTGTTCTTTGTTTGTATTAGAAAACTTTAATAATAAATATTGTTCGAGTATTGAGTACCATACAGTATTATTACTTTTCTTAAACTTGAAGCCGGGCCGGAAAGAAATCCAAACAGTTTAATAGTCAGCACTACGGCACAATTAGAGGTGGAGTTCATCTCATCAATTTTTACTGCCTCCGGACTAGCTGAATTGAAAGCCCATTTTCGGAACCTCAAGCAGTTACAGCTGGAGGACAAATGTCTGGGTCCAATTTTTCGGGAAAAATTTTCTGGTACTAACTCAAGTGATACCCCCGGTTATTCGCACATTTCAGAATACACCAAAACACCCTAATTTTTCTGCACCCACACGACAACCAGCCAAAAATTGCATTACAGTTTTGGCCATTTCGGACTCACAAAAATTTGGTCGTTGATACGAAGAAGTTTTTATTTCAGTAAGATGCGATCCAATATCGAGTGGGTCGTAAAATCGTGTGATCTCTGTTATAAGTGCAAACATCCTAATCGAAAGTCTTCCCGAAAAAGGGCATCCATCGTGGCGATGAACCCAGGTGATTTGGTCACCGTGGACTATTATGGCCCGCTCCCCGAAAGTCGAATGAAAGTTTCGTATACCTTTGTTAATTCGTTTTCTAAGTTTTCGAAACTCTATCCTTTACGTCGCACTCAAGCGAATATTTCGGCAAAAAAAAATTGTGGAGGACTTCCATCGTATCATTCCGATTAAGGTAATGTTAAGTGACCTTGGCACCCAAGTCCAATCTAGACATTGGCAAGACACTTTGAAGAATCACCAAATTCAACCCTCATTATCTTCGGTCAGGCACCCGCAGTCGGATCCCACTGAACATGTCATAAAGGAGTTGAGCCGTTTGTTTCGGATATACTGCCATCAGGAGTCAAAATTTATTTAGAATCTCAACTTCCTGCACCAACATAACATTTAAAAGCCCTGTTAGACGTATGATGATCCATGCAAACCTACTGAACAACGAAGAGGAATTTGACCTTTTTTATGTAATTATAATAGATTTAAAAGTTTTGTAATAGTATATTATGATACGAGTTTTATAAGAAGCATTTTGTCGCACGGACGTGTTTAGGACACGACGAGCGCAGCGAGGAGTGTCATAAAGCAGTAAGTGCGACAAAATGCCTTATAAACGAGATATCATACAGTATTTTTTCTACTTTGCACTTTTTTTTAACAAAAAAATAAAAATTTTGGAATGTAGGGAATTTTCCGGCAGTTGGCGACATTGCGTGGTGGCTAGGTGGCTATAAAATAAATTAATTTGAAACGTCATTATTTTATTCGTAAAAATGAATTTCGAAGGTGTCGAAGACGTTTTGCAATGTACGGCGTTAGAAATACGACTTTGACGGCAAATACGATGAACAGTTTACTCGCTGTGAGATCACGCCAATATTGTTCAGTAAGTTGACGTCAAAACCTACCTAGCCACAAAAGTCTCAAAAGTAACAGTAAGTACCTTTTATTTTACTTTGTCCTATGATCTAAAGGTATGCGTAAGCACCACTATAATCATGTTCATTCTGAATATTTTTTGCAATGATTAATTAAACCAAACAGCAAAAATTTCGTATTTGAATAATTTCATTTGCGTTAGACTGATTGACACTGACAGTTCAATGGAAAAACGGTTAGGTCGCCAACATTATAAGACTAAATTTCCCTCTTTCTAGTATAATTTTTATAGCACTGTTTTTGTTCATTATGAAACCCAAAACAGTTTCGTAATGGACCTTAGTACGAACGCAAAGTAGAAAAAGAAATTAATTAAATCATTTTATTAGTTTAGGCTAGATAGGGTATTTATATTAAGTTAAGTAAGGTATTTATATTATGTTTTCTAGTGTATACACTATGTATTCATAACTTGTAATAATAGGGTTTCCCGTAAATAAATAAAAAATAAATAAATAAATCACGGACATCCTGGGTGGAGTTTGATCCTTCCAAAGATCGAGTTACTTTTCAATGTCAGTCCCCATATTAAAACGGGCTATTCACCACCATTCGAGATCCTCTGGGGAAAGAACCCTCTTTCAACCTTGTTCGATTCCGTTCTTCCCAACTTCCCAACCAAAGACGTTCAGATTAGCCGGAATGAAGTACGATTAAAAGCATGACAGACGACTGAAGAGAAAAATCAACAAACCGGAAGAAACGGAGACGTCCTAAAAGTAGGCGATTGGGTTCTGCTCCGGGAGAGTCTTACATTATTGACAATGACCCTTACGTAAATGTGTACACTTTAAGGGAACCTACAACGGGAAAAATAAAGGGCAATTATAACATGACAAATCTTAAACTTTATCAACGTAGATCCTGATACCTCGTGTACCATCCCAGATAGTATCGACACGCACGAAAAGTCAAGGAACTGTCTTAACCAAAAGGAACGGACTTTCCAGAAGAGAGTCTTCAATCGCTCAAAACACTCCGAAGACTCTGGGGGGCGTCTGTGATGACCTGATTTAAAATTTAAATCACCCCCCCAAAAGTCGAGCGGAAAAGATTGGCAGCCCAGGAGGACCGGAAAAGAAGTAGAGAAAGAAGAAATGGGCATTCGTCTCTCACGCTCGGAGATCTCGGTTTTACTTGATGTGTTCATTTCGTTTTGTTCTTTGTTTGTATTAGAAAACTTTAATATTGTTCGAGTATTGAGTATCATACTGTATTATTATTTTTCTGTTTGTAAGCACTCGCTTAATACCAAATTTAATAAAACACACTTTTAATAACAAAATCTATATTCACATCATTCAGACTTTACAATTTGATGGCTCAACTTATTCTGCCCAAAACCCTACATGGCCTCTCCCATTTTTAGTCGGAATCGTCAACTAATCCCGACTGCTTTGTTTTTACCAAAATAAACATAAAATATGATCGGTTTCCGATTTCGCTATGCTCCATATTATAAAAGGTTTCAATCGAAATCGCTTACAGTCGGGATTAGATGGCCATACCATTCCGACTAAAAATGGGAGAGGCCATGTAGGGTTTTGGGCAGAATGAGTTGAGCCATCAAATTGTAAAGTCTGAATGGTATGAATATAGATTTTGTTATCAAAAGTGTGTTTTATTAAATTTGGTATTAAGCGAGTGCTTACAGAGCAGCGGTGGGATAGGTGATCTGTGCGTCTTGCCGCCTAAGTGGCCAAAGTGGCCGATTGAGCCAAAAACTATTTTGTAGTGAATAGTGAACATTTTAAAAGTGTGAGAAGATACTGTTGAAAGGCACACGTAACGTACTGTGTGTAAATTAATAAGTGTACAGATACATAAGTTTAAGGTAAGTTTTAAACCGCAATGTGTGAGTTAATTTAACTGTTACGTGTAAGTTAAGTTTAAATATTATAAATTGTGAATGAAAGACACCGAGTACGGTGTCAATCACGTACTCCCGAAATTGACGAAAAGCGTCGTCGCCGAGAAGGTCGGTCGCGGAGGCAGCGTTCGCATTCGCGTTCGAAGTTCGAATACGTGCTCCAGAAATGACTCACCGATTAGTGACGGAAAACAACTTCTACAAAGAGATGATGTTATCACTCCAGAACCTAGTGAACGGCATCAAGGAGCTGTACTGGGACTCTGTAACCTATTTAGCAACTGTTACGATACGCTAATTTGTTATTAGTTTCGCTACTTTCAAATGCTAACTCTGTAATGTTGATTAAGTGCGCTATGCGTTGCTACCATGTCAACCGATCGATATTTGTTGTTAATTCGGCTGACAGCAAAAGTTTGACCGTGTGTTAACTCTTTGGTTTAAAAATTCAAGAAATAAATATTTTAACTCAATTAATAATGAATACAGGTAAGTACTAAATTTATTTAAAAATCTTTAAGGCTTGTTTGGTCCGATTTGTATCTTCCCAAAATTCAGTAGCTCATTTCAAAGTTACTTTGTTCATTAGGGCAAAACAAAATTTAGAGTATCAAAAAGTCTAAAACGGAATTAAAAAAGTATATTCTGGATGACCTAATTTACGCATTCTATAATAATTTTAAAATTACTTCCAGATGCTGAAAAAAAACGAGGGCCAAGGATGAACAAAAATCATCAAAGTGTGATGATTGACTTTATTGAAAAGCATCCTGAAATACTTACAAATTCATTTGCTAACCCAGATGCACGACAAAAATATTGTCAAAAATGGGATGAACTAACTACTTTTTTAAATTCGTTGGGCGCTGGAGAAAAAAGTGTAGAAAAATGGCAACGTGTACTTACGGATTGGCTGTGTAAGATAAAAGTCAAATGTTCAAAAATTAACATAAAAATAAGACTGGAGGTGGACCCCAATCACAAATTCATTTAACGGAATTGGAAGAAAGATTAATATCTTTAAAAGGCTGGAGCTGCGTTGATGGCGATAAGATTACGAAAGAATTTGGATTGCGTGAAAATAGGCAAGAAAATATTCCCCAAAAAACGTCTCTTATACAAATGAGTCCTTTGTCAAAAAATCAGAATGAAGTTACTGGAAAAGAAGAAAACTTTCTTGAAGGAGAAAGGTTTGATAAGCAGCCTAGTTAAGCTTCTACGTCAGAGGAAGAAACTTTTTTACAAACCAAGAAAAAGTCATCTTTTGATCCACCAACTAAAAAAAAAAAATTTGACGAAACTTTTAAAGACAAAGAAAATAATATTTTAGTTACCCAACATCGTGAGACAATGAAAGTTTTAACAGATATAAACGCTAACATTGCGGGGGTAAGCGATAACATTGCGAGGGGTGTCACTGTGCTTGAAAATTTATTGCAATATCTAGTTGAACAAAAAAATTCAAATTAATTGTAACTTTATATTTAACTAGTAATATGTTATTTAGCAGTTATTTTTTTCTGATAAATTTAATAGTTAATTAGTTAGTAATAGTTGGGTTTATTGATTAGTTCTATTTTTTTATAATGTTTTTATTTCGATATCTTTAAATTTTCACAAATATATGTATAACGACTAAAAATGCCTGTTGACTAGTTCATTTCGGACTTCATTCCGTCTAACTCCCCACCTATCTCCTCCATCCAGTTCTATAAAAACATTATCATTAGCATCTTCATGTGCAAACAAACGGGCCGGAAGTTCAAGATGTGCTCGTACACACATATTATGTAAAACTGCACATGCTGTTACTATTTTTCCAACTTTAACAGGATTATATTTTAATATCCTTTCTTTTAGCATGCATCTAAATCGCCCCTTAAGTACTCCAAAAAGACGTTCAATGCAATTTCGTGTTGCTTTATGTCGATCGTTACATCTAGCTTCAGGTGTTCCCGGCACTACGTGTTGAAAAGGCACCATAAGCTATGGCTGTTGAGGGTATCCAGAATCACCCAACAACCAAGAGTGTCTGTCACCATTAGCGAAGCAACCTTGTAGTTCCACTTGTATTGCTGAATTTCTCCAAATAAACGAATCATGACTTGACCCAGCATAACGTGCATTAACGCTTAAGATGTTCAAATCATAGTCACAAATCTAAAGTCATTTAAACAAATTCTTCAATAAATTATTCTACATCATTTTTGATTCACTTACAAATTGAACGTTCATTGAATGTAATCCTTTCCTGTTAATGTAATTATGTTCTTCCTGTTTAGGTCTCTCTATTAATACATCGGTTCCATCAATCGCTCCAATTACCCCTGGGAAGTAATTTTCTCCCAGTGGTCGCTGATAAGTACCGGTAGCATAAAATGCTAATGTAGCAAGGATAGCCGAAACTGGATGAATAGCAGTACTTCTTTGTGGTTGATGTAAATGGATGTTTAATTCTTCTGCCAAATAATAGACTAAATCTTTGGTCAATCTGAATAAATCAGTAAACCTTGTAACGGTTTTATTTTGTTAATTTTATTTAAAACGTCCTAAATCTAATTACACTATATTTTCGCCGGTCTAGGGGGCGTCAGAGGGCCCTAGAGATGCTTGGGGACTGTAAGATCGTTGATGCAACCTCATCTAGCATTCAACTAAAAAGACCAAAACATAATAAAATACCGTATCGTGTTTACCTTACCTGCTCCCGTCATTTGGGTTTTAGAGTCATTT
>NW_025401050.1:1209247-1219423 GCF_015345945.1 Tribolium madens | reverse complement strand
CGGCTGAGTGCTACGTTCCCAGTCACGTGGTACTAGAGGCCCTTTATTCGACTGGGTGGCGCCCATAAAGAAAAACCCCACGATCAGCTCTCCTCCGAAATACGAGCTGCCAAGGTGTTACCTATTTTATATATATAAAAAAAAAAAAAGGGAAATAGGTAACAACCTTTCATTCGTTAAATTAAAAGGGTTACTTGTATCTCGTAACAGTCTCATTTCAACTCTGTTTATTCGTATTTGTTCTTTTCTATTTTCACGAAAAATTATAAATCTTCTAAAAGGCAGCATTTCAAAATTTTAATTCTTGTCAAAATTATGCCAAAATTAGCTGCATCCAATTGTAAAAACAAAAATTTCACTAAAATAGCGGGTTATCAATTGCTAAATGACGAACATATCCGAACGACTTAGCAATTTGTATTGATACTTCAGGAGTTGATACGCTATTCTAATAGCTAACGTTAGCGTAGCAATTACCGAGAAAATACAGTACTGGAGTGATAAACGAAAATCAACCAACACAGGTACCCAATTCTGATATTATTTCAATAAATCAGTCCACGGATAGTACTCGCATAGAACACCTGGAGCGACTTGTTGAATTACTGTTATGTGAAAGAGGTGTTCAAGGTCAGGGAAGTAGTTCCCAATTTATTGTGAAACCCGACTGTATTCCACTATTTAGTCCGGGTGATCCAAATTTATCATCCCCCTGTTGGCTCTATAAAAGATTGATCAGTTGGCTCAAATTAATTCGTAGAATGAAAAGACGAGCATTTACCATATCCAAAGTCGTCTTGCTGGACTTGCCAAAACTTGGTATTACAATTTACCAACCTACGATTTAAACTAGGGACAGTGGAAAGAGTTGATACTTAAAACTTTTCCCGATCAGCGAGATTTTGCTAGTACGTTACTTAAACTCTTAAATAGAAATAAGCAATTGGACGAATCGTAGACCCAATATTACTTTGAAAACATGGGTCTTCTCCAAAGGTGCCGCATTACAGGACCTAACGCGGTCTCTTGTGTAATCGATGGGATTCGCGATTTAACAATTGAGACTGGGGCACGAGCGGGAAGATATTTAACACCAGAGGATTTGTATCGTGAATATTTGTCCAGATTGGCGAATCACTCCTCATCAAAACATGTACCATTCGTACAAGCTTAGAGACGTTCTGTGCAACAAAGGCTAGGTCCAAGTTCCAGCAAAGAGGAAAAGGAAAAAAAGAAAAGATCCATTGCGCGATGCTATAATTGTGGTGACGGAACACATTTAGCATCAAACTGTCCCAAACCACGTAAAGTTTGCACCTTGTGTAACCGTTTGGGACACGAAAGTGAGTACGAGAAAACAAATTTCCAAAAAGGTCATGGTGTGTTCGATCGTTGAGAAAAACGATGACTGCTACTTTGTTAACTGCAAAGTAAATGGTCAACTACTTCAGAGTTATATTGACACTGGTTGTAGCGAGGTTACTATACGTAAATCGGATGCAAAAGGTTTGCGTCTTGATTGGGAGTCATCTAATTTGACAATGTAGAAGTCGACTTGTTTGAAGCAGAGGTCTCATTTACTCTCGTGGATGATCATCTTCAAGCAGGTCCTGTAATGATCGGACAAACTTTTATTAACAAGGCAAACGTTGCCTTGGTTGTCCGCAACAATGAAGACCGAATTTTCGATGCAAGCCTTATACAGTTACCACAAATTGATGACTTACCACCAGTCAAATTGAGCCTCTATTCCAAAAAGGATGTGAATATACCAGCTGACCAAGAAGTACCCGTGTGTGTTTGTTGTCAAGAACAGTACGAGGGAGACATTTATGTCACTTACGGACAACGTAACAAACCCAAAAATGAATTTACAATTTCTCATTGTGTAATTTCAATTGTTGGCGGAATAGGAGTGTTCTTAACCATTCAGGACAAACCCTGCAGCTGAAAGCTTCGCAGCTATTAGCAAGAGGGCATCCTTGGATAGAAGATGCCTCCTGGTCCACTTCCAGAACCACTCTTAAGGAGACGGTAAGTGTTTTTACTGTAATAAGTGAGGCGGAAGAAAAGAATTTCACGAAAAATGACATACAAAATCAAAGCGATTCCGATTTGGATGAACGCCACAAACAACGATTACTTAATCTTTTGAACAAGTATCGTAATTGTTTTGTTGCAAATACAAATGAATAAGGAAGAGCAGTAGACACTGAAATGAAAATTACTTTGACTGACGATGAGCTGATAACGTATCGACCCTATCGTCTTACTTTCTCTGAACGCGCTAAGGTACAATCAGCGTAGAAAAGATTGTCCTCCTAATAAACCACTCGGACCCTTAGAGGCTGAACCCATAAACCGCAGTAATAAATCTTTTCTATTGTAAACGTTATTTCTTATTCAACAGTATTTTTGTTTGGAATAAAGCTCAGTTACCGATTTATTTTCAATTAAGTAAATAACAAATTATTTTAAAAGATTCACAACTTTATACAGCAACTAAAAATTAAATTAAGAAATAATTTTAATTAATGTTTGATTAGTTATTTATTTCCAAAGATACCAAGTGAATGCCGTTTTAAATGGCGTAATTTAATAAACAATACATATTATTGTCAAATTTCACATAATTTTTGTCGCTTCAAGAATTTTTAAAGAATTCTTTTCGGCACAAAAACCTAAAGCCTTTTCACGATTGGTTGAAATAACGCGAGAGCATTCAAAAAACAATATAAACAACACTTTTAACATTATCACTTATCACTCATCATGCGTAAGAATCGAAAATTATGGCTTGCTCCAGAGCCAGCGTGCGAAATATCCACTTTATAGAAATCGCGTTCAATAAAAAATTACCGAAGAAACAATAGATGATTAATTATTGCACCAATTAAAATTCTTATTTTAATGAACGTTACTTTGACAAAAAGTGTATAACCTCTCCAAAAATCGTCAAATGTAGTATATTCGTGATAATAAATAGCTCGCAAAGCTAGTGTTTTTAACAAGTCACGCATGTTTTAATGACTTATATCCTTGTGTTATAATAAACTATTTTCTCCATCTATTGTTTTTTCCTAAATCTTTTTTTCATTGTTGAAGTAATTTTTGACAAGTTACAATAAATTGTTAAAAAGCAATGCGCGAAATTTTAACTTGTTAAAAAGTGAAGAAAATAATAATGCTAGTTAATTTACCATGAGTTAGTAAAAAAAATGTCTAAGGGGTAAAAACAGAAACTAAAAGTAAACTTCATTATAAAATAGTTTGCGTTTCTCGGAAAGAATTTAAGATTTAACAGGAAAATGTAAAAATATTCCAAGGTTTATTTATTGCCTTTTTCCTTCTTAACCCCTATTAGTCGAAAGTGGTCAACACTTCCCACCACTGTTATCTGCCAATTGGCAAAATTAGTTATTCCAAATGTTGTGATTTGCATTTTGTTTCTGAAAGTGTGAAGTTCTCGCAAAAATAGTGTAAAAAATGCCTCGAATGGCAGAATAAGTGCCGGATTTTGGGGATGGATGTCCCATGCTAGACCAGGAGAAAGTTGCTAAATTACACCACCAAAGTTCATAGCCCGTCGGTATGTCAAAGTTTTAGAGGAAGTAATGCTTCCTACTGTAACAGCGCTTTTCCCACCTGAAGAGATGGATGAGCGAATAGTGTTTGTTCAAGACAATTGTCCCATCCACACGGCCAGAATAGTTCGAGAGTGGTTTGACGACCACAATGAATTTTAAATTCTTCCAAACCAAACCAAAAAAAAAAAAGTTATTAAAAGAAAAGAAAAAAATCATCAGTTAAAATTTACATTTTATCCTACTGTTAATTACGAAAACATTGTAACAATAATAATTGTCACATAACGTTTACTATGTGAGATAAATTTTTTATCCTAATATTATTACAAAGGGCATTACACATTTTATCTTTTCCTAACGAAAGTGTCTAATTGTAAGCCGGAAAAAGATGAGTGATTATTTCTTACTGCCTGCCAAGAGCTTACAACGGAAAAGATTTATTGTTGAGGTTTATAGGTTCAGCCGCTAAGGGCCGTGCGGTTTATTAGAAGGACAATCTTTTCTACGCTGATATCATTCGAGAATCAAACGCATCCTACGCTACGCAATAATCTTAGTCAAAAAGAAGAAAAGAAGTTCAAATGTGTGTTGATTACCGCAAACTAAATTCAAAAACCGTAAAAGACCGTTACCCTTAATCAAGGATAGATGATCTTTTGGACAGGCTTAAATCAGCAAAGTATTTCATAAGTTTAGATCTGAAGATGGGTTATCATCAAATACTTATGGCAGCGGATTCAATAAACAAAACGGCTTTTATTACGCCAGATGGGCACTACGAGTATCTTCGCATGCCCTTTGGACTTGTGAATGCACCGCCAGTTTTTCAACGCAAAGTAAACCAAGTGTTAGGTTCGTTGCGATTTACAACAGCTCTGGCGTATATGGACGATATTTTGATTCCAGTAGAGACAGTCGAAAAAGGATTTGATACGCAGACACAAATTCTAGATTTGTGTCAGTCTGCTGGCTTGACACTTTGTTTAGAGAAATGTAAATTATTTTTTTTTTGTCAATTGAGTATTTGGGGCACGAAATTAGTGAAGGGGTAATCCATTCGACCAGGAAATCGCAAAATTCAGGCTGTGGTAAATTTTCCGAAACCTGCGAACGTACATCAAATTCGCCAGTGTTGGATTGTGTAGCTATTTTCGGAAGTTTATCAAAGGTTTTAGTACAATTGCTGCACCCTGGAGACGAAGTTAATGATTGCACGACCGGTCTTAGCAATTTACGACTCTACACTCTTAACTGAAGTGCATACGGACGCATCAAAGTTAGGTGTTGGGGGCATTTTATTGTAACAAAAAGATAAAACATTAAAACCTGTTGAATATTTTAGTCGTCAGACAGGTAAAGAACAACGTTATCATTTCTACGAATTGGAAACTTTAGCAGTTGTGAATTCACTCCAAAAATTTAGGATATATCTGATCGGTATACAATTTAAAGTTGTAACTGATGCAATTCGAACAACTTTGACCAAAAGAGATCTGATACCACGAATAGCTTGTTGGTGGCTTGTGACCCAAGAGTTTGACTTCACTCTTGAATATGAAAATGCCACATGCTGACGCTCTTAGCCGAAATCCCGTGGAAGAAGCGTAGGATGATTTAATAGAAATCTTGACAATGAATGTTAAAGAAGACTGGTTGTTGTCCGTCCAGTTGAAAGATGACAGATGGCAATTTTTACATGAAGTATTGTCTAAAGATCCTACAGATAAGGAAGAACAGCAAATCCATAAAGAATATGTTCTCCACAAGAATAGCGTTTTTAAGATCACACCTCAAAGAAAAAGATGGGTACTACTGACGTTTGCTAGAAGAGAAGTTGTTATGTACTACCATGATCGGAAAGGACATTTTGCACTGGACAAAACTTTCGAAGCAGTTCCGAAGCATTATTGGTTTGCCAATATGAAGAAATACATTAAAAGATCCATTGCTTGTTGCTTCCCTTGTGCTTACAATAAAGAACAAACAAGAAAGCAACCAGGATTTTTGCATATTATTGACAAAGGTCAGGTGCCCATGTATACCTTGCATGTAGATCATCTGGGACCCTTTCTGAAAAGTGTCCGACGAAACACTCACCTAATTACAGCAATTGATGCTTTCTCTAAATTTATTTTTATGAAAGCAGTAACGAGTTGTAAAACAGAAAGCTATCAATGAAACGTTCGGTGTACCTTACAGAATAGTGTGTGATCGGGGAACCTGCAACACAAGCAAAAAGTTTAAAACATTTTCCATGATTATGGAATTAAAGTAATGCTAAACGCTACGGCAACACCACGAGCTAATGGACAAACGGAGCGATATAACAGAACCATCCTTGGTGCATTAAGCTGTTCGTCAGAACGAGGAAACAAATGGCATGAAAAGATTAACCAAATACGTTTTGGAATTAATGCAACAAGTGTTAGTTAGTCAGAAAAGTCCTTCCAACAAACGATGGCAAAAGCAAGAAGTTGCTGCCAAAATACTCCGGATCCTACGTGATAATGAAAGTGCTTCCTCACGATCGTTATGTCACAGAAGACCTACCAGGCGCACAACGTGCACAAAAATTTTACAGTGGTGTTTGCCCAGTTGACAAATTGAAACCATATGTGAACGATATGTCAGACGATGCTATTACAGCATCAACAGAAGATGAAAATATTAATTGATTGAAGAATAAAAGGATTGATTTCAGTGGCCCGAGTAATATCAGCGAAGTGCTGAAGAAGCTAAACTAGCCCAATATTTTCATGGGCAAGGTGTTGATGATTGGGCGCATCTAGCCCATCATTTTAACTTAGCGACGTGCTAATTGGGCTGATGTAGCTCTGTATCTTAAAGATTTTCATCGGCAACGTGCTGATGATTAGGGGTATGTAGTCTACCATTTTAAATTAGCGACGTGCTAATTGGGCTGACGTAGCCCTGGATTTTAAAGTTTTACAACGGCAACGTGCTGATTATTGGGCGCATGTAGCCTACCATTTTAAATTATCGACGAGCTAATTGGGCTGACAAAGCCCTGGATTTTGACGATTTTCATCAGCAACGTGTTGATGATTGGGCGCAAGTAGCCCACCATTTTAAAGTAGCAACGTGCTAACTGGTCTGACGTAGCCCCGTATCTTAACGATTCTCATCAGCAACGTGTTGAGGATTGGGCGCACCTAGCCCGCCATTGTGAATCAGCGACGTGCTGATTGGACTGATTTAAGTTAATTAGCAATGTGCTGATTGGGCAAAGGTAGTCCTATGAGTTCATGTACAAGTTTTCATCAGCAACGTGCTGAGCGAGCTGACAAAGGCGTACGCTTCGCCTACGCAGCTCTACGTTAATTTTCAGTCTTACTAATCAACATATTGAGCTCACGTAACCATCTTTTGGCTCACGTAGCTCTATGTTCTTTCGGCTTTTCATTAAACTTTCAGGTATTGTATTTTAAAGTTAGACCCATGTAAAAAGCTCTACGAGGGCGTAGAGCAAGGGTAGCATGACCGACTGTAAGCGATTTCGATTGAAACAACCTTGGATAATATGGAGCATAGCGAAATCGGAACCCGATCATATTTTATGTTTATTTTGGTAAAAACAAAGCAGTCGGAATTAGATGACGAAAAATGGGAGAGGCCATGTAGGGTTTTGGGCAGAATGAGTTGAGCCATAAAATTGTAAAGTTTGAATGGTGTGAATATAGATTTTGTTATTAAAAGTGTTTTAAAATGTTCACTATTCACTACAAAATAGTTTTTGGCTCAATCGGCCACTTTGGCCACTTAGGCGGCAAGACGCACAGATCACCTATTCCACCTCTGCTCTGTAAGCACTCGCTTAATACCAAATTTAATAAAACACACTTTTGATAACAAAATCTATATTCATACCATTCAGACTTTACAATTTGATGGCTCAACTCATTCTACCCAAAACCCTACATGGCCTCTCCCATTTTTAGTTGGAATGGTCATCTAATCCCGACTGTAAGCGATTTCTATTGAAACAACCTTTTATAATATGGAGCATAACGAAATCGGAAACCGATCATATTTTATGTTCATTTTGGTAAAAACAAAGCAGTCGGGATTAGTTGACGATTCCGACTAAAAATGGGAGAGGCCATGTAGGGTTTTGGGCAGAATGAGTTGAGCCATAAAATTGTAAAGTTTGAATGGTGTGAATATAGATTTTGTTATTAAAAGTGTGTTTTATTATTAAATTTGGTATTGAGCGAGTGCTTACATGTTTATTAAATGAACGAGGTGCTGGAACTGCTACAGAAGCTTAATCGCAACAAGTAAGAGAGGACACATTTAGTTGAACCCACGTGGCGACCACCATTTTGTAACTCAGGAAAACCTAACTGGTAAACTTTTCAATCATCACGTTCTCAACAGACTCATCACTGTTCCATCACACACCGGTGCTACCGCACATTTTTGGGGGAACCCCATTTTCTGGACAATAAAAAAGCTTAATTTTCAAGCAAAACAGTTCGATTTTATAGGCAATAATTATATCTCATATACATCCCAATCACACATTTTTAGAGAGAAATACCCCAGTTTTCAAAGCAAGCAAAACTTTAAAAATAAATGAATAAATATATAATTAAAAAACCTCGATTTCTAAAAAAACAAACTTTGAGATTAATAATAGCTAGACCTTGTTGTTGCTGTTGTCATATATAATATTGTAATAAACTTTTGGATTCCTTATACGTATATATATATATTTTTACACTAAAACATTAGATCAACCAATTTATCACAAATTAGTCAAAAAGTTAAAACAGGTTGGTACGAGTGTTACATGTTTTATTACTGATAATTTTGATGAAATTATATCAGTTTCAGATTGCGAACCGGGGAGTTTAGTAATATATAGTTCCAACATGGCGGGTAGCGCGAGTACCTGTAATTCAGCAGCATGTGAAAGGTGTAAAAAGACTAATTTAAAAACCTCAGTTGAGTGTATAACATGTTCAAATGTGTTTCACCCCAGTTGTGCTCAATTTTATGGTGCCAAATTTTACGATGACAACTAGATTAAATGTTGTGGAATCACTGACGACGAAACCACCGATTACACTGAAGTGAATCAATTATTTTTAAAGATCTTGAGGAAAATCCATCAAACACAAGTTCTCAGACATTCCACTACAAAATCCACCAAAAAGATATTATTATCCAGGATTTACGAAGAGAAATTCACCTATTAGAGACTCTTTGCGGATTTATCAAGCCGCCGGAGAAACAACCTATCGTGATAGCGCCAAAGGAAGGACAATGACATCGATGAAGACACCGGCCGTAATTGATAATAGTATCAATAAACAAAGTGAACAAAATAAATCTCGTGCTAATCCGAAGGAGAAGACCAACATCACGGGTACTCAAGATGCTGAGAAATCAACATCAGCGGATCGTGCAAGCAAGCCAACTCCCATAAAATCAATCAAAAAAATTAACGTATCAAATGGTAACAGAAAAAGCAAACTGTTCACCATTGAAAAAAAAGAGATGCCGAAGCATTAAAGGCTCCACCACCAAAGGCCTACTTATACGTAAGAAAGCTTGCCAAAGATGCTACTGCATTTCAACTAAAGAAGTATCTCGAAGATGACTTTCCTGAAGTCACCTGTGAACTTCTTGATAACAAATACGACGCTAACCACTCAAGGTTTTAAGTTACTATTGATCTTCACAATCTGGAAAAAAGCGACGACCCAGAAATATGGCCTGAAGGCAAACGAAGTAAAACAAATAACCCGTGCCTCAAAAATGAAGACGATGTCCTGTTCTTCAGTCAGTGATAACTTAGCTGTTTTACATTTAAACATACAATCGATTAAATCTAAAATAGGTGAGCTTGAATCATTTTTAATAAACTGTGAAAAACAATATAATTTTTTATGTCTAACTGAGCATTGGTTAGATTATAATGAAATTGAAATGTTAAATATTACAGATTTTAAACTCGCTTCAGGTTTTAGCAGACAATTAAATCAACATGGGGGTACAGTAATTCTGGCAAAACAAGGAACTCCTTTTGAAAAAATTGACATTTCTAAATTTAGTAGAGAACTGGACTGTGAAATCGTCTGCATACGCACATCCAACATATTTATTTACTCTGTTTAAAAGTCCATTGGGTAATTTCAAGAATTTCATTAATATTTTGAATGAAATATTTTCTTATTTAAAAATTTTAAATCGTCAAGTAGTTATTTTGGACGATTTTAACATCCATTTCAACAAAAACACTATTCAAAATTTACAATTTCAGGATTTTATCACCTCATTTGGATTATGGTCACCTTTTTATAAAACATACATTGAGAGAATTGAAGCTGTACAGCYCAAATTTCTTAGTTTTATAAAATGGAAACTTCCGTCCTCAGTTGTAAACAATTACGCTCACTGCTTAAGCTATTTGGGACTGGCATTGTTGGAAACTAGAAGAATTTATCTATCAATCTGTTTTGTTTATAATGTTCTCAATTATTTCATCGATGCTCCTGATATTCTTTGTTTATTTAAATTCTGTGTTCCTCATTATTCTGTACGCAAAATCCCCTTCTTTTAT
>NW_025401050.1:1157840-1208092 GCF_015345945.1 Tribolium madens | reverse complement strand
TAAATTTACTTATTATCCCCTTAACTAAATTAATAAATGAATGTGTAAGAACATCAGTCTTCCCTACCTGTCAAAAGTAATACCACTTCTTAAAAAGGGGATGCAAACAAGGAACAAAACTATACACCAATTTCAATTGTTCCAACAATTGGAAAAATTTTTGAAAAAGTCTTATTTAACCAATTAACAGTTTTTGCGGAAAAATTCATTCTAGTTGATAACCAGTTTGGGTTTAGACGTGGTAAGTCAACTGTTCAAGCTGTTCAAAAACTTATAAACATTATAACACAGGGTATTGAGGACAATAAATACATAATAAATAAATAAAAAATAAATAAATACACTGGAAGTATTTTCTTCGACCTTTCCAAAGCCTTTGATTGTGTTTCTCGAGACATACTAATACAAATACTAGAGAAATATGGTATAAGTAACATGGCACTATAGCTTATAAACAACTATCTAAGCAATAGGTATCAACTGACGTATTTCAACGGTCAAACATCAGATCGGGAGAGGATACAGTATGGGGTGCCTCAGGGATCAATTCTCGGGCCATTACTGTTTCTTCTTTTTATAAACGATTTGCCAAATTATATGGATACCTGTGAATCGATATTATACGCTGACGATACTACCTTCTGCTTAGGAAAAAACAATGTTTGATTTGCTTAGAAATATGGAGGAAACACACTCAAAAGCTGAGGAATGGTTTAGGTTAAATAAACTTAAATTAAATACTAATAAAACAGCAGAAATAGTATTTTCTACTCGTCCACTAAATATCAATCACAACAATGTTATATTTCTAGGTGTCACACTTGACTCCAAATTAACTTGGAAATCTCGTATCAATGAAACATCAGCAAAACTCTCAAAAATTGTGTTTCTCTTAAGAAATCTTGCCAGTAAAGTGTCTCGTGAAGTTGTACTTATGGCCTACTTTGCACTCTTTCAGAGTACCATGTCTTACGGCATTCTTGTTTGGGGCCATAGCTGTCACGCAAGCAGATTATTTAATATGCAACGGCGTGCTGTCAGGATAGTGGCTAACATTAACTATCGGGACGACGTAAAAAACAAATTCCAAGAACTTGCCATCTTAACACTTCCGTCTTTATATATTTATCAATGTTTAATATATATCAAAATCAATCTTCATTATTATACACCGAGATCAGAGTATTATCAGTATAACGTCAGAGACAAAAAATTGTCATTTTTTTTGACAGACAGAATTTTTTAAACATTTTCTTCATGTCCCTGGTATCTTACCTTACTTGAAAAATTTCTCTGGGGCGCGAGTTCTGGTGCATCCCTGTATATTCGTAAAAAAAGGTAACATACGAAACAGATGAGAACTATGGTAAAACTTGCGAAGTTGTTGAAGATAAAAGTTATGAAGAAATGGAAACCCGTAAAAAAGAGTTTTTAACAAATATACAAAATGCTGATTGTATAGAAATTGATGAATATTCGTGGTCAATCATCAAACCCACAGTGGTTACAAGAAAAAACACACAGATTGACATCTAGCAATTTCGGTAAAATATGTAAGCTTCGACAATCTACTTCGACGGATTGTACTGTCAAAAATTTACTTTATAATAATAATAATAGTAGGCGTAGTTTACCTTTACAAAATCGTATTGTTCACGAAGGAACAGATCATGAAATTTTTCAAGACCTGTACAATTTGTCTTTATTCATCCACAATACAAATATCTGGCAGCTTCTCCAGATGGGCTAATTGATGATGACTCTATTTTGGAAGTCAAATGTCCCTACGCTGCTCGAGAGATGAAAATAGAAGAAGCAATCAAAAATAAAATTATTAACTATTCTAGTATAGAAAATAATAAAATTAAATTAAAACGTAATCATAATTACATGTTTCAAATTCAAGGTCTATTGGAAATTACAAATCGAAATCATTGTTATTTTTTTATTTATACTTTTAACGATAGTTTTTGTGAAATTATCGAAAGAGATAAACAATTTTGGGATATTGAAATGAAAGAAAAATTTAAAAAGTTTTATTTTTCTGCTTATCTGTCAGTACTAATAGATCCTAGGTTTGCAAGAAATATGCCTCTACGACCCATTAAGTGCAAAGACTTATAAATTTTCTAAAATAATTATTAATTTGTAACTTTTAATATCATTACAAGTAAGGTGCAGGGGGGTAAATGTGATAACGAGGTAATTGTGACAGCGGCTTGAACTAATTAGCAACGACGAGTATTGTTAGCTTCACCTACCGTTAAGTAGTCTAAGTAGTGTTAGCATCAAATTTTACCCAAAAAAGGTCACTTCTTAGGCGTGTGAAATTTTTTGTCCAGTTTTATATGGTCAGTCCACATTTTAAGTAAAATTTCGATGGCGCATGCAACTCTTTGAAAAATCATAACGATAGCAATTTAAATAAGGTACTTTTGAAACTTGTTGCTTATTTTCTTTAATAACATGTCTTTCTACCAGAGATGATATGATTTCCATAAAACATCATCTTCTATTTTTTTTATTAAACTGTCTCATTTACCCCGCCGTAAAGTTTCCCTGGGGAAAATGTAATATAAACTATATCACATTTACCCCTTTTAGACATGGTGCAGAATTATGTACGAAAAACTACTGACAACCCAAACTATAGCCAAGCCGATCTTTAAAAAGCAATAGAAGAGGTTGAGGCGGGCAGAGCTACAGTTTATGGAGCACATAAACAGTACAAAATATCTTATGTTACATTGTATAGCCCTGTGAAAGGGTTAAAATTTTGTCAAAATTTTGGACGAAAAAGAAAGTTTTTTTCTCAATTACCTATCGCACCCCCCTTTATCGCGAAAGGCAAATGGGTTATCGTGAGATATTGTACCAAAAAACAGCCGAAGCATTTTGTAGGACAAGTCCAAGAAAAGTGTGGTGACGATTGGATAATCAAATTTTTGAAAAACGAAAACAATTTATTTGTTTGGCCCAAATTTGAGGATTCGGAAACTGTATCAAAACAGGACGTAATTAAAATTTTGCCGGACCCAAAAGATATTAGACGCGATATCCACAAATTTGATTTTTGTTTCAATGAGTATAATACTTAAATAAGGATTTTATATTTTTTTTAATTTATCTGCATTTAAAATTTGTAAGGTTCTACAAAACAGTTATAAATTATATATCAAAATGTAGCTTTTTTGTTGTACTTTCACATTAGCCCCATACCTCATAGCCATCTAAAATCTAAGAGAAATGGCAAGCCGCTGTCACATTTGCCCCATTTAACGGGGTAAATGTGACATAGTGACATCGTTTTAAAAAAAAAATTATACTGCCCCAACGCTTATGTGTACAGACTTTTTAACATCATTGCCGTACTTGTCAAGAATGCTAAGGACTCTGTGGAAATTGTACCAATTTTCAGCTCATTTGTTGAAACTAGGTAGAGCGTCAAAGTTACACTATTCGAAAACTACATCGCATTTACCCCACTTCACTTTACTATATTTTTATATATTCTCATTCGACTCTAGTGATGATTATGGTATTTTCTAACGCATACGCTTAACCAATAACTGTTTTAGTTGTTTTTTCAAAATACTCTTTGCATTACTAAATCTCCACAAAATAGTTAGGTATATTATATTCCATGCTCGGCTTTGCCTCGTCAGGAAATAGCAACGATTCGTCCGCAAAAACTGTATTTTAGGTACTTGTAACAAAAATAACTATTAATAACTAAGTATTTTGTAGAAAAAATATTAAAAACTTCTTTCCATAATGCGTGTGTACTTAAATTACGTTATAACATGTGTTAATTAAAAAAACTCAGAAGTGTTTTTTGATAAATCGTCCCCTTAGTGCAACAACTAGATAACTTAAATTTTAGGCATTTCTAAAGTATTTGTTGCACTACTTCAAAAACCTAAAACCTAAATTTCTGCCATATTAAAAAAACTTAGTTAAGTATATTACACACTTGTATGACTAATAATAATAATTTTTGATTACTTTCAAGTTGTAGTTTTTTGTCTTTTAAAGTTTTAAACTGCAGTTACCCAAAACTATAAATTTCAAGTTATCTAGTTGTTGCACTAAGGAGACGAAATATTTTGAATGTTTTGAATTAATTACTTTATTTACTTCCGAAGCTGATAAATAATAAAAACTTTGTGGACTAAACATTGGACGACATGCGTTCGCTTACTGCGATTATTTTTTAAATAAACACATGTTACATCAATTATTTTTAATAGTATTAATACTATGTAAGGTCAATCAGGGTAAAGGAAAACTACGGGTAAATGAAAACAGCCATAGCATTCATTTAAAAAGTGCGCTACTACGAGGTAAGTGTTAAATAATTTTACGGCTTGAAATAGTTTGTCGATGCTTTCGGTGAGCTCTGCGATAACATTTTATTTTGGAGTGAGCAAACTTAGAATAATTAACTAAAATTACTACATGTTAAGTATATGTTGTTGGTACATCGTACAGGTTAGGATTAACCGGTTGGATAACATTGATAGGGATAGTTGCCTGTTTGCATTTACCCCAAGAAAAACGTAACTTGGGGTAAATGAAAACATAAAATTGGGGTAATTGAGAACGTGTCTCCTTTTACCCTAAGTTTCAAATAAAGTACCTATCCCTTTTTGTTGTGTTGTTTAGATGCCACGGGTATATAACCGCCAGAAGCCAACATGCACGGTCAAGGACCTAAAAACGCCGTTGCCGATGTTTCAACAAACAACCTAACTTATAGGCAAGCTTCTGCGAGATACGGCGTTCCCGCTAGCAACATCTTTAACAGGATAAAGGGTCGTAAAATTGCCGAAGGGAAGGTAGGCAGTGGAAGGAAGTGTGAGTTACAACCTCACGTAGAAGAAGATATCGCCAAATGTCTTGAGTAGCGAGCAAAAATGGTTGCCCATGTTCGAAAGAAGAACTGCTGCATTTGATACAGAACTATGTTCTAGACAACCAAATTAAAAACGAGGTTTAAGGATGGAAAACATGGCCACGATTGGTATATAGGATTCATGAGTCGCCACCGTCGATTAAGTTAAAAAAAACCTGAACACCTTCAAAAGTCTAGAAAAAATGCTAGAAACCCTGATGTTGTGTACGATTTTTATGCCAAATTAGAAAATATAGTCAGTACTTATGACGTGTTGCCATCGTTTATCTATAACGCTGATGTATCTGGGTTCAGCTCAGATCCTTCTAAGATTCGCGCTATTGGTACCAAGGGAGAACCTTTGAACCGAGTTAGTGGTGGTTCAGGTCGGGAAAACACAACAGTTTTGGCGTCTGTTGCTGCAGACGGCACAGTACTACTTCCAATGATTGTTTTCAAAGGGGCTGCTGTTCAAGCACGTTGGACATCACCTGTCGCGTTTCCTGGTACTGTATATGCCGCATCCCGAAATGGATGGATGGAAGAACCTCAATTTTTCAATTGGCTTCAAGCATCCTTTATAAGTCACATTTTTAAGAGACGTGTTGATATGGATATGCCAAATGCTACAGCTCTTCTTCTCTATGATGGGCACAGCAGCCATATCAGCTTACGTATACTGAAAGCTGCAATAGACAGCAACATTCAGATAATCAAATTTCCTAGACATCTGACGGATAAGATACAGCCTTTAGATAAATGCGTGTTCGGTCCAGTGAAAAAGGCATGGGATCGAAAGCTCGTGGAATTTGGTAAAGACAACATTGGTGTGGGAACTGGACGTTTGCAGAAGCGCGATTTTGTTGAAATGTTGTCATTAGTTTGGACAGAAGCAATAACGTAAAAAAACGTTTTGTTCTAGTTCCTGAAAATGCCTCAATAGCTCAAGTTGTTGAAATACCAACGGCTCAAATTGTTGAAGTGAGATCAATCGCACCAACTGTGGCCGAAATATTTGCGGCAGCCATTCGTGAGAAGAAAAGTTCCACGAATGTAGCAGAAGATGTAAAAAAACCGACGCCTCGCCTAAAACAGCTCCAGTATGGCGAAGTTTTGACAACCGAACAAGTTGTCGTACGATTACAAGAAGCTGAGCAAAAGAAGGCCATGGCAAAGGCACCCAAAAAAAAAGCCAAAATCATTCCTGAAAAAACTTTGAAAAGGGTCGCACAGAAGAAGAAAGCATCTATAACAAGTTCTCCGGAGGAGAGCGAGGATGAAATCTCTCTTCATGATGACTCGGACGGCTCGGAAATTGTCAGCTCACGCTGTGAGCACGTTCGGGGACGACATTTTTTTCCAGACGCCGCCCAATACAATTGTTCCTAAATAACTTACAATTTTTTTAATGGAGAAGTATCTTTTCGTTTGTTATAATGTTTAATTTGTTTTATTTTGTATAAGAATATTTATTTATATATTGTTCTTCTTTCTTCTTAATTAAAGAATAATTAAAAAGCATTTTGTTTTAGATAACTACCTACCCGTAGACAACACAACCGTTTAACTGCCATTTGCTAAAATAAAAGAACAAATTTATCAACAATAAAATAATTTGTATAAATGTTGCGAATGTTTCCCTTAACCCCAGCCAATGCAAATGCACGTTATGTACGAAAAGGTATACTGTTTTCATTTCCCCCATATAAACGGGTAAAAGGAAACATTTTCGGGGTAAATGGAAACACTAAAAAAAATATTTTTTTAACACACATGTTTTTAAATGGTTTCTGGGTATGTGTTGCCGTAGAACAGGGCCAAATGTACTTATATACTAGTTGAAAAGTTTCTGTCATAATACATATTTAAACAATTTAAATTTCAAGTCAACTCTGCAAAAATCGTTTCCCATTACCCCGATTGACCCTACACCGTATCCAGAATGCCATCTCACCCTAAACCATGTTGGTGAGATGGCAGGCATACCTCACGGAATTTTAAACCTTTTTTTTCAATTTTTGAATAAAAGTTTTGAAATATTGTCATCATAGAAAGAAAGTATTTACTACCCATTGCGTATAAATTTATAATTGTTGAAATATTAATTTTTACCAGTTAAAATTTCAATTAAAAAAAAAACAAGTCTCCCCTACTGCAAAATCTAGAAATATCAAAACGCCAGAAAAACTCTACAAAGAACTTCTAGGCAAAAATGATGGAATGGTACCAAAAACAAACGAATAGACCAAAAGTCCACCAAAATATGACATCTGCAAAAAACATGGACATGTCGTCAAGAATAGTTTCTTCAAGTTTTAATCTCAAAATCACAAGAAAACAAGGACTAGGTACATCCAATGGATTTAAACCAAAAAAATGTTCCCACAGTGATAAATTAGGCCATGAATGAGAAAACTCCTGGCACCTAAACCCCGCCAAAGTTCATCTTATACAAAGGCAAGTTCATAACGATATTTATCAAATTCGTATAAAAATTAATAATATTCCATGCCGAGGGTTTTTAGATACAGGTAGTCAAATAAATGTAGTATATTGTTCGCTGTTATCTAAATTAAATTTAAATATTAAACCTTCTAAAATCGTAATTAAAAGTTTCGGAAAAGAAACGATTGTTCCAAGAGGAATGGGCTGGGTTACATTTGATTTCAATAATTTTTCTACTTATTGAAACTCGCATTTTACTGACGCTAATATCGACATTTCAAGCTTTTAGAGAGTACAAGATATTAAATATTTAAAATTTTGTGTCAAGTCTGTCAAGTGTCAGTCTTGAAACTTAAAGCATAGCTTTAAAAAGTTTATACCGTTTATGATACCCATGTCCACCGAAATGAATCGGGAGACATAGTCCCATCGCATAGCCCCCACGATCGCCAGACTTGGCACCTAACGATTTTTTTTTGGGGGTATTTAAAAATAAAAATTTATACTAATGTTCCAATGCAAAATTTAGAAGAGCTGAAAGAACGTATTCGTACAGAATGTAATAATATAGATTCTGAATTTATAAGGAATGCAGTGGCGGGGTTTTCAAAATCCTTGGGTTATTGTTTGGAACTGCAAGGAAAGCATTTTGAACACTTGCTTTAATTATTTAATATTTTTCAGGTTTTGATGGGTTCTATTTTTTTAATTAATATTTAATTACATTTACTTTGTTGGTTTTAAAAATTTGTCTTTTATTTATCGATATTAAAGCCTTTACAATATTGGTTGCCTATGCCTAGACTAACGGCTAATCGTAATTGCCATAGTAACAATACTAAAGTTTCTATTATCCTAAATTATTGAATCATAGTAGTAAGTTTAAGAGTGAAAACCTGTGTGAATTAATGAAGAGCTTATGAAATCATTTAAAAAAAAATAGTCTATGATGCAACTGCAATGCTGCTGAAAAAAATTGACGACCTCCAAAGTACAGTGACAAAGTTACAAAATAATAATTCTCATCTGTTGAGTCTAATTCAAAAGCGTGAGGTAATTAAACCCGAGGATTCAAATTTGAGTTCTGACGAATACGTAAATACGAAAACCACAATAATTCGACCGCTTCAAGTAAAACTGTTATCAACATCACAAGTGATAGTGGCGTGAATAAAAAGAAGCAAAAGACGCGTTGTAAAAAAATAAAAATACGAGTAGGAATGCGTCGAAACAAAATGAAAGCAAAATTATTGTTGGGAATGACTGTACCGAAATCAGTACTTGAGGTGCTCCCGTGAAGCAAATATGGTTACATGTACTTCGATGTCGACAAGATGTTACACCCGAACAAATAAAAGCATAGCTTAATGCTTAACTACCGGAAAAAAATTTAATATCTTGAATTTTTCATGAATGAAAAATGGGATCAAATTTGCAGTTTAATAACAACTATTATGAAAACTAAAGAAATAGACGAGAGAGAAAAACAAAATCTGGATCAGTGGAGCAAGTATTAGCTAGACGATAAAAGGTAATAATTTATCCACCTATGAGACGTTGTAATCTGAAGCTATACCGATTTGCAAGTTTACTTGAATCACGCCGATGTTTTCAGAAGTCAGTATATGCTTCCACTTTGAAGTGAAAACTTTTATAGTGTTTTAAAATGGAAGGTAAATTCATTAAAAGTGAAAAAGAAAAATCTCTTCTTCATTTTAATAATAATAAATATTCAAAAACCAATGTTTTTTAATGCGGCAAAACAAGATGGAGATTTGTACTAAAACGATGTCCACCTAAAGTTTATACTGGTGATTGTCAAAGTGCGCGTATAATTGAAGGTGCATTTAACCATACTCATGAATCATGATGAAGACCCGAACTTGGAAAGACATGTCATCCGGAACCAGATAAAAGGAAAAGCTACTAAAGACATCTGCGAAAAACCTGTAAAACTAATTTATTAAGAATAAAGGCCAATCCCAAACACAATTCTGAGTTGAAGATATTAACTGCATCAGAAAAAGCATCTACTATTCCCGGCGTAAATTTTTACCCGCAGGGAAAAACGTCCTCTTGCACAAGAGCTAAAAACATATATTTAGTTAAAATTGTTGAATTGTTAGGTTGTTACAAGCTGTGTAAGAACATACATTTTATTCGAAACATGTCCAACTGTGTCTCAGAAAAAATTTGAAAAGTCAGTTATTATGCATTAATTCAGACATATTTATAGTATGATTTGATTATATGGGGACATTCTTCGGCATCTCACCGATTATTTAAGTTACAACGTAGAGTAATTACAATCATGTCAAAAATTGGTTTTCGCGATGATTGTCGACGCTTTTTTAAAAACTTAAACATCTTGACCTTACCAAGTTTGTACATATACAAGTGTTTTGAATACATCCTTCAAAATACTCATTTATATAAGTCTTTAAATTTCTTCCATACCTATTCTACCAGATCTACAGAATTATGTATAAATAATATTAGATTAACCCGTTCCAGAAATACAACAAATTATTATTGCATTAAATTTTATAATTGCCTCCCTAACCATGTCATAAATAAATCCTCTCCTAAACTGCTTTTAAATGATATAAAGAAATATCTTCTCTTTAGGTCATTCTATTCGATTGAGGAGTTTTTAACTGCCAGTTACGATGATTTTGGTGATGTTGTTAAAATGATGTAAACTGGTGATGTATGGTGATGTAATTAAGTAATTAGGTCTGTTGTATATGAGGTGTGTAAAATGTATCCACATTGTTAACACAAATATAAGGTAAGTGCGGGTAATAAGGCCCAGCAGGTAATAAGGCCCAGCCGCCATTTTTCCAAGTGGCGTTAAGTTATAATACTGGTACTGCCACCTGTCCACTATATTACGTACAACATACCGGGGAGGCATGTTTCCACACTGCAGAAATCGTTTTTGCAGATTCTTATATTCAAAAGTGTTTCTCCGTCAAATTTTGTTGCTTGAGTTATAAAAATTGCATTGTTTTATCGAAGTTTTTTCAAGGGTATTTATCAGCCAATGACTACATAACTACAGGTACGTTGAAGTACATATGTAGGCAGTGTATTGCCAGAAAATTGATGATTTTGTTCAATGCATGTTGGACTGATAACCTAAAAATCAAGCAAGTGATGAAACAGGAAATAAGGCCCACCAAAACATTAACTGGGCCTTATTTCTTGTCGTTGCTGGGTTATATTTTTTCTTTTCGTTTTTAAGGAAATATGGGTAAACCGTGCCGAGGTATCCGTGCTAAGCGGAGTGAAGAAGACATGGATGAGGCTTTACGACTTCTTAGACAAGGAAAGTCAGAGCGATACGTTTCACAACATTGCGGCATCCCTCGTCGCACATTGAGGAATCATAAGAAATCTGGAAAAACTTCCAGGTCATTAGGAAGACCACCGGTGCTAACTCCTCAACTAGAAAATGAGTTGGAGAAGAAAATTGTTCGATTTGCAGAAAGAGGTTTTCCGTTAATTCCAAAATCTCTACGGAGAACTGTTTACTCTTTGGTAGATCAACAGAAAATTCCAAACAAATTTAACAAAGACAAAAAATTAGCAGGAAGAGAATGGTACAGGTCATTTTTGAAGCGCCATAAGAAGCTGTCCCAAAGAAAAGCACAGTACATGAATCCCGCACGGGCTCAAAAACTTAATAGACCCATTGTAGAAGATTATTTCAGTAAATTAGAAGCCCTGCTCAACAAGACAGGATTGAAACATAGCCCAGAGAAGCTGTATAACATGGACGAGAAAGGGTGTAGACTCACCCTGCATCACCAGCAAAAGGTTATTGCAAAAAAAGGAGCAAAACGGGTTCATTTAGTTTCCCAGGAGCATGCCGAAAATGTAACTATTGTAGCGTGCGGAAATGCTATGGGGCATGTTATCCCCCCGATGATTTTGTTCAAAGGCCAACGAATGAAACCAACTTTTTCCGATGGTCTCCTGGTTCTGTTGTCCACATGACACCTAAAGGGAGTATGACGACTGAGGTTTTCGTGAAGTGGCTTGATCATTTCGCTAAGTTCATGTCAGCTCCTCCAGTTATCTTAATTTTTGATGGAGCTTCTTGCCATCTCGATTTATCCATTGTAGCTAAGGCTGAACAATTAGGTATGTTGTGTTTACCTAGTAACACAACACATGAATTACAACCGATGGACAAGGCTGTATTTCGATCCTTCGAACATTCCTGGGATGAAGAACTTCTTCAGTATTGGGAAAACTATCCTGGAAGAAATTTAAACAAAGAAAGATTTTCTGACGTATTTACTCCTGTTTGGGGAAGATCAATGACTATAAGCAACATATCCAGTGGTTTCAGAGCTACTGGGATTTATCCTTTTAATAAAAATATTATCCCAGACTACGTTTACGCACCTAGTCTCCCCACCAACAGAGAAATTCCAAATGTTAACAGACAAATTCCAGAGGTCGACACAATAATCCCAGAGGTCGAAGAATAGGAATCAGAGGATGAGCAACCATTGAATCTTTTAAAAGAAAAGTTGCAGAGTCAAAATGAAGCAGCTACCAATTCATTTTCGACAGTGTTAGTAACCCCCAATACCGAAACGTCAAAGAGAGCCACATTGAGGAAGAAGGCTTTAATCTATAAAGCCCAGGAGGTTACAAAAAATCTCTTCCAGAACAAGAATGACACTGAAAAGAGCTTGAAACCAATGCACAGCAAACAGAAACACGCACCTGTGAACCAGAACCCATTCCAAGCACTTCACGAGAAAATGTCGAAGAAACTTGGTTTTGCAAATTATGTGAAACGCACTGCCTAAGTGACATGCGTCAGTGCATCATGTGCCTCATTTGAGTGCATGAGGACTGCGTAGGGCTCACAGCTGAGGACGAGGAAGACTTTGTTTGCCCGGATTGTACACCTTAAATGGATGGGTCTAATTACCTGCTGTACATGAAATAAGGCCCATTTACATGTTTTTTTTTTTAATTCAGAATTTTGTTTTTGTTTCTTTGTTCTTTGTTATTATTGACACGATTTATAGTTTAATTTTATATTTCATTGCAATATAAAAACTGTAAAAAATATGTACATTTATTTTTTCTTTAATTTTCAATCCTTAGGTGGGCCTTATTACACGCACTTACCTTATTATTATTATTATTATTATTAAATTATTTAAAATACTCCAATCCCATCGCATCCAATAGCATACAAGTATATAAGCTATAGGCGTTCTAGCCCAAAATCCCATGTATTTTCTTATTGAGGTTCAAATTAGCGTTCAAGGTCATTCGTTTGCTAAATGTTTTTATACGCATGCGTGATTATTTTACCGATAAGATAAACGGATATCCGTTAGAAAGAAACAGGGAGTCATTAGATAAAAACAGGTAATAAACAGGTAAAAAACGGGTAAAAACAGGAAATAAACGGGTAAAACCACGTAATAAACAGCTCCCTGTTTCTTTTTAACGGATATCCGTTTATCTTATCGGTAAAATAATCACGCATGCATATAAAGACATTTATGAAACGAACGACCTTGAACACTAATTTGAACCTCCATAAGAAAATACATGGGATTTTGGGCTAGAACGCCTCTAGCTTATCTACTCATACATTTGAGATAATTTGCTTTTTAAAGTTTTATCGAAATTGAAAAATTTCGAAAAATGTGTGGAAAACATTAGAAATATCACAGACATTATTGAAAGAGATATTGAAAAGAATTTACGTCCAACAAAGAGGAGAAGAAAAGAAGAAGTAGACGATGTGCGAAAAAGTGTTCATGCCAAAAAAGTGTTTGATATAATTGTATCACAAAAGAAGGAAAGGTTTTCATATCGTGGCCAGCTTTAAACTGCCGAATTTTTCAACACAGAATTATTTATAAAATTTACAAAAGTATTTCCAATGGACCTATTGAATGCAGCGTGTTCCGCGTATACATTTTTGTGTAAAATTCGTTTAAGAACAGAATTAGAAGTCATTTATTCTCGGCCAGACTTCAGACAAATAATACTAATACTGCAAAATGACCTGACCGAAACTTTTCAGAGATCTATAAAGTTACTTATGATTATTTTAACCACGCCAAGGACAACTGCACAATCAGAACGTTGTTTTTCAACAATTAAGAAAATTAAAACTTTTTTTTATAAATACGATGAGAAATACTCGTCTAAGTGCGTTGGCTATGATGTCTATTAACAGCCATTTAGTGCAAGAAATAACTTTTTTTTCTGAATACTATATGATGTGTGCGGGTGTGGATTGAAAGTGAACTTATTAATATACATTTTATTTCAAGTAAGTTTTTTTATTGTTACATTATTTGTGACGGTTTTTTTTTAAATTGACGTCAAAGTTATCTACGAAAGTTTTATTGTGACCAGACCATCCTCTTGAAAGTTATTCATCTGACATTGACATCTCGCCTGGCGTATTAAAAATCAGGGTCACACAAATCACTTAACACAGGGTTACATTTGCCTTAGGTTTAAATTATAAAAAAAAATAAAAATACACTTAGTTTTATTGTCAAGTAATCATTCATTAATACAGTTGTAGAAATCCGGTATGTTAAACTCTCCAACGATCAAAAGATTAGCCTGACAAAAATATTTATCATTTTTATACATGCAAATAATACATAAAAATCATTAAGGTTAATTTCGAGCTAGTTTAATTTAACAACCCACAATATTCACAGCTGAAACAGAAGAACAAATATGTGCTACATCAATAAGATGTAGGTACTTCAAATAAATTATGAACTAATAGCATCATACACAAAAACATCATTTCCTCTAGAAACGTTTAAAGCACTGAAGTTTATGTCACATAGATAAACAGTATAGATGTCTTGCCCAACATCTCGGACGATTCTAGGCTATCCGATAACCATGTTTCGATTACAGCAATGACATCAACAACTGTAGAGATGGCCGAATTAAAAAAATGTATTTAGCTAGTTCATACCCCCAACATCTTCATGAGATAACGAAAATCTAGAAATTAGTTTTGATGAACTAGAAGTATTGAAAATGGTAACATTCATCGAACATAAACAATGCTAACATTGTTTTATTTGTTGTTTGGTTATTTCGAGCATAACTTAAAATGTGAATACCCCAATGAACAGTCTTTGAACCCATCAAAAGTACGTATAATCATTCTAGAAAAATAGTATAACATCATTTTAAAGGCGAGGTTAATAAAAATGTGTTTATTTTTCACAACAAACCAAGGATCATCGTTCCTAGCGTAGAATATATTTTTTCAACTCTGAACATAGCTCTATATTCAATGATAGTCTCAGTGCCGTGTCTCAGCCATTCCATGTGAAATGTTACCGGATGGTTAACTTTTAAAAATACATGAATTTATGTAACAAAATAATAATAATGTACATTTAGTAATAATGCTGAAATTTCTATTATTCTAAATTATACAGGGTGTCCCACAAGTAATTATAAGCCTGAAAATTTCAAAGATAACGTGGATATTAAAATATTTGGTTTTAATAAATTAAACAGCACATCAACTTTAATTTATAAATAGTCAAACCTTGGAGAATTTAGTGGGAATGACTAAAATGTTGACGAATAGACCAGCAAGATTCTCATTTATAGAGAATGTTTAAAAAATGCTAATATATATGAATGTGTTAAACTTTCATGAAAGTGTAAGCTTGATTCAAAATTTTATGTTAAATAAAATTTACACAAAAACTTGTTTTTGTAAGGATAAAGAGCTGAAAAAGTTCTCATCAATGCAATGGAAGAATTAAAACAATGTTGCAAACTGAAAGTTTTTTTTTTAATTTATAACATTTTGTTATTTTTGTTATTTTGTCTAAACAATAATTAGTCCAATTGCGAACGGCACTACTTATTTCATGTCTTTTTAACTTAGAATTAAAATAACACGAAACGAATCGATATTAATGCCTACTGATTGGACTGATTAAAAAAAATGTATGCTTCCCAACTTGAAAGGAACACTAATTCCAGGAAAGCTGTTTACTAGATAAAGGAAATCGGCAAATTAACAGATTTTATACCTACTTGGAATAAAACCGGGCCTGAAAGATGAATTTCTAGGAATCAGCATTAAACATTATTCACATAATAAAAGGCAGTTAAAAAGTTGTTTGAAATATAACACAAAAACAATTCCAATATCAATTATAACAATGGTAAATATGTATACTCCTAAGACAATAATGATTTAAAAAAAAGATTTGTAAATTACATTGTTGTGTAGGTGTACGTGCACCCAACTCCAATATTTCTTAAAAACGCGCCTGCAAATCATAGCCCTAATAGGGCTGCACACATGTACGGAAAGCTGCGGGTAATGCCGACTAAAGACGATAGCCCTTTAAATGAGTAGTGCACTTTCATCCTAATTTTCGTCTCCTTGTCGAGTGAGGCTTCTGTGGCTGTGGGACATTCACATGCAGCCCATACCCCGCAGCGTTTTTTGTGTTTTGTTCAGTTTTGTTTGTTGTTGGTGCAAACCATTAGACACTCTGAAAATATTTTTAGAATACTTACATTGTTTATGTTGTAACCGAAAAACTTAAAATTAAAATCACTTGAAGCATATGAAATTTCACCAACACATTCCATAGTTATTATAACTGATTATTTTCTAGCATAAGTTGTTCTTTTTTATTATTAATTATCAATAATTGTTTGTAATAAATTATTAAATAATCATTTCATGTTTTATATACACATTTTACAGTTTACTACAATTTACATATTTATTAATAATAGCAATCATGATCTGCCGAATTTGTACAGATCTAGCACTTCAATAAGGTTTATTCTATGACTTAATTCAAATGCTGTGCCAGATTTGACATAAGCATTTTTGATTGGGTGAGTGCAATAACTATCACTATGAAAATGTTATTGCCCAAGCTAATAAAGTTCTTGGCTGTATTAAGAGATATGGGAAAGATTTTAAAAATATTACAACCCTAAAAACCATTTTGTTACACTTGTTCGCTCTATACTAGAGTACGGTTGTGTTCTATGGTCACTTTTTTATAAAACATACATTGAGAGAATTATATATAGCTTAAGCTATTTGGGATTGGCATTGTTGGAAACTAGAAGAATTTATCTTTCAATCTGTTTTGTTTTTAATGTTAAATGTTTTAATGTTAAACAAGAAAAGCGACACACACTAAACTAGATAAAAGCCCAAAACATATGATCAATAAAGACTGAAGAAAGAAAACAAAATCTCAAGAAACAACAGCCAAACTCAAATAAACCAAAAATATAACGAAGCAAATGAAAGATAAACGGATAATAAGGATTCTCCTTGATACCGTGCCAAAGAAGACGACACTGGAAACTGGATGTCTCATAATGTATGCGTGTCTCGATATCATGCAAACGTTGATTTTATACTTAAGCTTTACACAAAGCTATAGTAGATGTTCCAGAAAAAAGTACACATTTTCTAAATTTACTTTGTTGTAATATAAACGATGAAAATTGTATGACTAGAAGAATAAATGAGATAGTCTAGAATCTTAAAGAAAATCACGATGACTCAATTACAAGAATGTTTATTTTTTCTGACGGATATGCGGCCCAGAATAAATTTACTTTGTCCAATCTATGCAACTACAGGAGTGACTTCGACGTTGAAGGAGAATCAAACTTTTTTGCCGATTGACGGTTAGGCCGCCAACATTATAAGATTAAATTTCCCTCTTTTTAGTATAATTTTTATAGCACTGTTTTTGTTCATTACGAAACCCAAAACACTTTCGTAATGGACCTTAGTACGAACGCAAAGTAGAAAAATAATTTTATATTTTATATGAAAGAAGAGGGGTCTCGTTTCAAAACCTATTCTGCATTCAGCCGCTGCCAGGTAGACTTAATCGATATGCAATCAAAGAAGATCACGGCTACAAATTTATCATCCTTTATCAAGACCATTTGACAAAATTTGTTTTGTTAAGGCCATTGCAAAGTAAGAAGGCGGAAGAAGTTGCTTATCAACTAACAGACATATTCCTGACTTTTAGTGCGCCATGCATTTTGCATTCAGATAATGGTCGAAAGTTCGTTAATGCAGTGATAAACAAGGTGGTGTCATACTGGCCTGAGGTAAAATTAGTCCATGGAAAACCAAGGCATAACCAGAGCCAAGGTTCAGTCGAGAGAGCTAACCAAGTCATCGAAAAAATGTTGGCAGCCTGGATGCAAGACAAAAATAGAACCAAGTGGTCAAAAGGCCTCGCGTTTCTACAATGTATGAAAAATATAGCCCTTCATTCTCATATAAAACAGTCACCATATCGAGCTATGTTTGGTATTGAGCCTAAAGTAGGGCTTTCGACCTCAAATTTGCCATCAGAAGTGATTAAAAAATTGACTTAGAAAGACGACCTTCAAAGAGTTTTTCTGGAGTTGAATTCAAAAAACGGAGAATCTATAAATTCTGTTATTGAAGAAGCCGGTCCGAGTGGATAACATTAGATTTTGTTACGAGTAGCTAGAAAAGAAGCATGTGAAGGTTTGCAAAAGCAAGCTAAAAAATGAAATTAGTTTCTGATGCTTTCCATCCTCCTATGGAAAAAGGCGTTAACATAATTCTACCGACTCCAGATATTGACAGAACAAAAGCTGATCTGCGATATATCATCGGAGTCGTACTTGAAAAAAATCAAGAGGGCCTGCAAAAAATTACAAATACTTGTAAAACTTTATTGCAGGTACGTACGAGTATACAGCATGTTATATGATGAATTTATGTATTCTTGATAAGCATGTGTATTTTTCGATTGGGTTAAGTAATTTAACTGACTTGTATTTTTGCCAAGTTATGTCTAATAAACAAGTTATGTATTTTTATAAATGTTTATGACATTTTATAAATCTATGTGTTTTAGGTAGTTCTATAAATTAGAAGAAATAGGAAACAACTGGCTGGAAACATTAAGACAAACAATGGAGAAAAGTGGAAAAAAGAACTAGAAATTGCCAGAAGCAAGAACCGAGTACAAAATGGATTCGGACAGATTTCAGTGTATGTTGGTGGAGGATGGTCAAAGCGCTCAGGATGTCCAGAAATTGCGTGCACAAACTTCTAGGGGTAATTCCATACCTCAAAATTATATTTATCTCTTAGCTTTACGGAAGTTTTATCAATGTCTTATAAATAGATTACGCAGCTTATGATGAATTTATGTATTCTTGATAAACATGTGTATTTTTCGACTGGGCTAATAAAAATAAGTTTCTTACAGCTCCAATAATACTTATAACAATAATGTAAGTTTCTTGTATTTTTTTTAAATAGCTTTTATTAGAAGTAATTACTAATTAGAAACATTATCTTTTGTGAATATCTGATGAATAGATAATCCCATTCAACTTTAGAAAAGAGGTGAAATAGTATATTACATAACGAGCACGGAAAGTGATAAATAACGCACAAGCGGGAAAGTTGCGCACGAGGCGTTAGCCGAGTGCAGGCAATACCGCGAGTGCGTTAGACACTTTCCTGCAAGTTTTGTACACTATTTTTCCTACGACCATAAATAATTTTTTTCTTAGGAACATATTTTTTTTCATAACTATTTATTTTTTATAATGGATACAAAAATACGTTGAATAACGATTTATTTTTTATAATGGATACAAAAAATAATACGTTAAATACAAAACATTCAAGTGTGAATTGTGCGTTAGATTTCTAACACACAGTGCGAAAACAAATCGCACAGATTTTCGACCTCGTACGATATTGCCAATTTTCGCGCATATGTAATTGTGCGTTATGATCTAGTTTCGTATATGGTCGTAGGAAAAGTAATTTAACTGACTTGTATTTTTGCCGAGTTATGTCTAATGAACAAGTTATGTATTTTTATAAATGTTTATGACATTTTATAAATCGGTGTATTTTAGGTAGTTCTATAAATTAAAAGAAATAGGAAACAGCTGGCTGGAAACATTAAGACAAACAATGGAGAAAACTGGAAAAAAGAACTAGAAATTACGAGAAGGAAGAACCGAGTACAAAATGGAACCGGACAGATTTCGGTGTATGTTGATGGAGGATGGTCAAAGCGCTCGTATGGCCATAACAGTTAAGAAATTCTTTTAAAATGTTCATTAATTAACTAGCTTGTATTATTGACAGTGAAAGAAAAAACGTTCTTTTTATTGGAATGCGTAACAAATATCGCAGCGTTTGCAGTATGGTTGAATATAAAAAAACACACCTAACAAACATGTTTGTTACAAAAATTGGACAAATTCTTCATCTGCCATGGAAGATATTATTGTTTAAGAGGTTTAAAAATAGTGAAAAAATGCATAACTTGCAATACACTACTTCTATTGCGGACGGAGACTCTAGTGTCTTTGCGAGAATAAATAAAAAAGTTTCGTATAGATCTTCAGTAACAAAAATTGAATGTAAAAATCATATTATCAGTGTTCTTACAAGGTACGTGAATAACCAATAAAAAATTAAAATTTGCATACAACTATTAATATTGTAGCTAATAATAAAGATAGAAAGTTTCCCTTAAAATCCAGAAATATTGTAAAAAGAGAACGCGGCAGAATTACATTATCGATGGCCAAAATACTGTTTCAGAATTTCGAAGCAAAGAAGCGATAAAAAATTGTATAAAAATAAAAAAAGAAAGAAGAAAAGTGGCAGCTATAGAGCGATAAAAAAATTTCAAGACGGATGAAGAAACAAGGATTTCCGTAATAAAAAACCCCACTTTTGAATTGGCAATAACCAGTTCTGGGGTTTCCTTTAATTTGCGATGGAGTGAAAAACGAATCTTCTTCATGTTGGTAAGAAAATAATTATGCTATAGCAAATCCAAATAGTCTAAGAGCCCGCGGTCGCCAGACCTTCGTCATTTTATAAAAGTTGAAAATTTGTCAGCGCATACTACCAACACAGGTAGCATGTATGAAATTTGGGTCATCGTGGCTTTGAGAGATAACAGGTAGTAAAGAAGTAAAAAATACCATCTTAAATTTATCAAATAAAAAAGCGTGATTTTTTTTTATATTTTCTTCGGAATAATATTAGAAATCACCTCATCCATTGCCAGATACTTTAACTTCGTGGCAACCCCTTGTCAGACACCCTTAAACTTTAATAAATTGTAACTGTACTTACATTATACTTAAGTTATTCTATAAAAGCTGAACTTTATACATGTTACTTGGGTAACTATTAGAAGATGTTTTCTCATTAGCCAGACAGTTTTGACAGTTCTAAATGCTAAGTTCTAAGTTTTAAGTAAAATAAATGTGATTCAGTTTTGACAAAGTATCATCATGGAAGGCCTATAGTTATCCTATATGTTTGTCTGGCCGTGGGTAGAACTGTCAAAACTGACTGGTTACTGAGAAAACATCTTCTAATAGTTGTCCAAGTAACATGTATAAAATTCAGCTTTTATAGTATAACGTAAGCACAGTTACAATTTATTAAAGTTTAATGGTATCTGACAAGGGGTTGCCACAATATTAAGTGACTGGCAATGGATGAGGAGATTTCTAATATTATTCCAAAGAAAATATAAATATAAAATTACGCTTTTTTATTTGATAAATTTAAGTTGGTATTTTTTACTTCTTTGCTACCTGTTATCTCCCAAAGCCACGATGACCCAAACTTCATACTTGCCCATCGTTCCTACCTGTGTTGGTAGTACGAGCTGACAAGTTTTCAACTTTTAAAAAATAACGAAGGTCAGGCGGCCGCGGGCTCTTGCTCTAAAAGGAAACGCGAGGATTTGAATAAGCAGAAGAAGAAAAAGAGGAAGGAGATGAAGCTAAGCTAATATCAGAAAACAGAATAGAAGTAACAGAAGACTCACAAGAGCAAGAACCAGTAACAACTGAGGACGTGACAGAAGACAGGTAATGCTGTAAATAACAAAGTTTTATAATAAAGTCATCATTTCTACTTGATAGGCGCTTAATTGACAAGAATATAAAGCTCCAGATAAAAAGTCCCACATGGTCAAGCCGTAGGCGACCGTCCCTATGTCTAACGAGAAACGTAGCAAAGAAATATGAAGATTTGGAGGAAGTAAAACCTCAGGCTGCTAGAGTACAATTTGAATTATTGCAAAAGATGAGTTCATCAACAAAATAGTTATTTATACAAGGCCGTGAAGTAGGACTTTTTTATGAGAATGAATATTATTTGGCGAGGCGAAGGCCGAATGCACTTTTGGGCAAGCAAATGGAGAAATATTTCAAGCAAGAATCCTCGTTGATGAACAATTTGCGGAAGACATTACAAAAGCGGCATGTGTCTTAAATAATTTTGTAAGAAGAAGGAACGGTTATGATTTTGATGCCACATTATTGGATTTAATGGAAAGTGTAACTGCTCGAGGAACAGGCGGACCTTCCTCAAGAATCACGATTAGGAATTTATGTCTTATTTTGTTAGCCCATTGGGAAAAATCACAGGGCAATATAATCGAATATAAGTGTTTTCATGTTTAAAATTTTTTTTTGCTTTAAAATAAAGTGGTTTACAAGATGATTTAAATGCTTATTACAAACCTAATTTATTTCGTTCCTCACAGCTCATGTCTTTCCAAGTTGGATACATTTCGTTACCAATCTCATCCCATAAGTTACTTTTCGAATCGCGGTTTGCATATTCTTTCAAAGTTTGGTTGTAAAGAGCGGGACGTTTTTCGACTTCAACTATTAATTTTTCGGTATCAAACATATCTACCTATTGCACACAATGCAAAAAATAAAATAACCACAACTGAAAATATGTCCATTGTGATTTCAATAATAATTATTAATTTTGTTTGTAAATAACTAAAATCCTGACACACGTTTCACTTCCAACTAAGTATCAGCACTTCCAATCTTCCGAACTTTCTACTTACAAAATCACTACAGACAAAATCAGTGGACAAAATGCCTTAACAATTTTGAACCCTTGCAGGGTGCGTTTGAACCTAGGTTTGCACGATGAACCACTCTACTACCGTGAACCAAGATTTGAATGAGGTGTTAATAGTTTGAAGGATTGACGGATTTGACCAACAGTTTGACAAATGATACAAGTTTGATGGTTACCATAGAAAACGATTATGAAAATCCCAGAAATTTCCTTTATCGGCAGGCCTTGGTCGTACTACTCGTTGAAAACGCTGCTAGTGTATTCAAATTCGTAAGAAGCAATGTACTGTATTGCCAACGTTTGCCCGCCGGCACGCAATCGTTTGCGTTTAGTTAAGGGCAGTAATAGACTAGCGTAAAACACGCGGTGGGTTACAAGCGACGTTTTTCCCGCTGAAATGGAAACAAGGAATTCAAATGGGAGTGACTACACTAGCGTTTAACACGTTTAAAACCGCTAGCTAAACGCCGACGATTGCGTCCCAGCGGGCCACACGCGGAAAACGTTGGCAATGCAATGCATTGCTTCTTACGAGTTTGAATACACTAGCAGCGTTTTTTTCTATGATTTGAGAAATTCAAATGAAAATACTTTGTTGTAAGTCTGCTGCTGAGAATAAGGTGCACCCAGTATCGCAGAAAAAAAACGCTACAGTGTATGCAGAGGCAGCCTAAGCGGGGCGGGTGACACGCCGCGTGTTTTACGCTAGTCTATTACTGCCCTTAAACTTTGCTAAACCGCACTCGATCCGTGGATTAAAATAACTGACACTTTGGTGACATTAATTGACGAGCAAGTAAATAAATTTGAATAAAAAATGTGATTATTTTCAAAAATTTATAGAAAATGAAGCAAAAACCATAGAAATTACAGGTAGGCGTATCGAAGACATTATTATTATTTTTTAAAGTGTCAAACAACTGAAACACGAAGGATTCGGGTGTAATTTTTTCTTTATCGAAATTATTTCTGAAAAAGGGTGTGGTTTGAAAAGTGTTTTCAGTACAAAATATAATGTTTGTAATAAAAAAGATAGTATCTCCACCGAAAGTGACGATAACATAAACATAAATAAAGCAGCAGTTTGTGGGGCTCTTGCAGTGGGTATTCACAATTCAATGAAATGTGCTCTTCTCTAAACATACCAGCTATGTCTTCTAATACCTATAATTTTTACAAAAAATCTCTTTCGGATGTCATCAAACAAAATACATATGATTCAATTATTGAAGCTGGAAAACTGGAAAAGGCACTAGCTATTGAAGCAGGAGATGTAGATAATGATGGTATTCCTTTCATTTCGGTGATTGTGAATGGAGCTTGGTGTAAACGCTCTTATAAAACTAATTGTAATGCTTCTTTTGGTGTTGCTTCCATAATTGGTGCAAAAACAAAACAAAAATATATGTTGGTATTAAAAATAAGTATTGTCAATATTACAAAAATTATTCCGACAAAAATATTGACACACCACCACAGCATGTTTTAAAAATTGGGAAGACACATCGACAGCGATGGAGGCACAAATTATTTTAGATGGTTTTGTGTGTTCGGTAGAAATGCATGGTTTAAAATATAAACGAATTATAGATGATTATAGTAGTGTTTATAATAAAATAAAAAATATCAAACCATATGGCCCTGATGTTTATATTGAAAAAATCGAGTGAAGGAACCATACTTGCGAAATTATTGTAATAAATTGAAAGAATTGGCCAAATGCGCTAAACTCAGCCCAAAAATGAGAATTTTATTACGGCATGTATTAAAATTTCGAACGGCTGTAGTAAGTGCGGTCAAATATAGAAAAAGTAAGTCTGACCCATGGACCTAGTATTAGTCAGGACGGAGCATTCCCTATACCGTCAATGCTTTACATGCGGTATCAGTCCGTCACTCTCTAGTACCACTTTATGACCCTTTTCAAACTACTCGCCCTGGTGGGACTTTTTCAGTGGCGTTCCCAACGGGGGGTAATTTGGGCATTTCAGCCATTTTAGTTTCAACTTTACTTGTGAGTGGTTTTGGCGTGATTTTTCTTTGTGTTTAGTTGTTGTTTTATTGTTTTGTTGTTGTGTGTTTATTATTGTTAAACTTTTCCACCGTGAGTGGGAAATGCCGAGTTGCAAAGCATGCAAACGCACCAAAGGGACTGCATATTCCACGGCAGAAAATGAAATAACATTTCACAGGTAAGTTTTAACTTTAATCTCGACCTCACACCATATTAATATTCCACGCAAATAATAATAATATAGGTACTTAATATCTACTGGTTTTTATAGGATTCCCAAGGACCGAGCTAATCGTCAATTGTGGATTCAATTCTTGTGTGATGGACTTGGTACCGAAAAATTAATAGATTCCGACAACATTTTCTTATGTTCACAACATTTTGATGAAAAATGCTTCAAATTTCATTCAAATCAACAGAAGTTGATAAAAAATTCTATCCCAACCAAGTTCTTTGATTATCAAGAAAGGGTTTGTATATAATATTTATTTTGTATGTTATGAATAATTACATTTAATAATAACCCAGATTGACAACATCAAACATTCTTTTCAACGTGGAGCAAGGTCTTATCAGGAGCCGGCTGCTACAGATATGGTATACATAAATAAATGTACACATTTTACATTAATAATTAAAATATTTTAGGTGTCAGTAGAGTCAGATTTTGACAATGAGGCTGCCTTGGCAGATGAAATTTTTCTGTTAGGCGAAAAGGTGGAAGACATAACAACAAAAGTAAGCGAAATTTTGCATTTAAGAAAAACTGTGAAATTTTTTAAGAAGAAAAACATAGCCCAACAAAAGGAAGTAAACTTATTAAAAAAAAGCTTGACTCGTATGCAAAAAAAATATGTTATATTAAAACAAAATCAGAATAAGAAAAAAAAATAAGGAGTCGTGTAATGTAACTAAGGCTTTTGTTAACTTTGGGATACCAAACGAATTAAATCAAAGAGTTTTTAAAAAATTTCAAGGGAAACCCAGTGCACGCAAATACGGAGAAGAATTGAGAAAGTTTGCTGTTACTCTACATTTTTATTCTCCAAAAGCCTACCGCTATGTGAGGACAAAATTTAATGATTGTTTACCACACGAAAAAACGTTGGCTTCTTGGTATTCTTCTGTAGATGGCTCGCCGGGGTTTACAAAGGAAGCATTTCAAATTCTAACTTTAAAGGCACAAGCAGAACGAGATAGCGGTAAAGAAATAATTTGTTCTTTGGTTTTTGATGAAATTGCTATTCGACAACACATTGAATTTGATGGTCAACGTTATTATGGTTATGTCGATGTGGGACCAACACTCGATTGTCAAGAAAACGAAGTAGCAAAAGAAGCGTTAGTATTCATACTAGTTGCCATAAATGGAAACTGGAAACTTCCATTAGGATATTTTTTTTCAAAAACACTTAATAGTGATCAAAAGTCAAGTTTAATTATGCAGTGTTTAAACTTAATCAAAGATTGTGGAGTGTTTGTGGCTAACATTACTTTTGATGGTTGTCCAACGAATTTTTCAATGGCTAAATCACTAGGATGTTCTTTTGATTTAAACTGTATTAATCCTATAATTAGGAATGAAAATGTAGTGGTTATGCCTGATCCGGCACACATGTGCAAGTTAATAAGGAATGTTTTCGGTGAAAAGAGGAAAATGCTAGATTGTAATAATAAATTAATTGATTTTAGATATGTAGAGTTATTGAATGAGTTCCAGGAACAGGAGGGGTTGCATTTAGCCAAGAAATTAAGAAAACGTCACATTCTCTTCTTTAAACAAAAAATGAAAGTTAAGCTTGCAACTCAATTATTAAGTAGGTCAGTTGCAGAGTCATTGTTATTTTGTGAAAATATTTTGAATTTACCAGAATTTGCCAATTGCGAACCTACTGCCAATTTTATTCTCCTAATTAACGATGCATTTGACATTTTAAATTCAAGGAATTTGAAAGAATATGGGTTTAGAATTCCAATTAGTAAAAAAAACATTAACACTATAATATCTTTTAAAGAAAAATTTTACAATTACATAACAAGATTAAAATTTATGAACAACGAATTTGTTACCAATTCGAAAAGAAAAACGGGATTTATAGGGTTCATTGTGTGTTTAGAATCCGTTATTCATACTTATAATTCATTTATTTTTCCCCAAAATACTGTAGCACAATTAAAGTTTTTACCAACCTATAAATGTAGTCAAGACCACTTGGAGGTGTTATTTTCTAGTATTAGAGCGCAAGGTGGCAGTCATGATAATCCCACATGCCGCCAATTTAGATCTGCGTACAAAAAACTTTTAGTTCATGCTGAGGTTAAGGATGGTGGAATTGGCAATTGTATTTCTTTAGAGGAAATCAATATTTTAAACGTCACTTCTTTAAAAAACAAACCTGAAGATGTGATTAATAGTTACAATTATGTATACAATGAAGTAAATGAAATTACTGTGGATAGTGATAGTATAGATATAGACAAACACAAGTATTTATTTTCAGACAATGCTCTAACACATTTTTCACAGGAAGTGGTAACTTACATTTCTGGATTTGTTTCCAAAAAGCTTGGGGAATCTATAAAATGTGAAGTGTGTTGGATCATTGTTTGGAGAAAAAGTTAATTTTGTAAATAGTTTAATAGATTTTAAAAATAGGGGAGGACTGACATATCCTAGCCAAGATGTAATTAATGTCCGTTTAAAGACCGAAAAATTATATCGCGTTGAAAATAAAATTAAAGTCAGCAAATTAAAAATTATAATAGAAGTCATGAAATATTTTAGTTCTCAGTTAGGTGAAATATTTATAAATAATTATCATGAGCACACCATATTGTTAATTAGATCTATAGCAAATAATTATCTAGACACTAGAATTAAATATAAATGTAGAAACATTACTAATGATAATGAATATATTAGAAGTAGCCATACGAAACAAATACATTTTAGAGGACAATAAATTATATACGTAATTTAACATTTAGTTTTATTTCTTTTTCCTAAAAAGTCTTGACTTAAAGGTAGGTACATAATACGCAGTAAAACAATCGGTTTTAAAGAAACGTTTCTATCGAGGTTTCTAGGAAAGGGAAATTGAAAATAATTTTACTACACCACTGGAAAAGCACATGTTGCGCTCTGTAGTTAGTACCACTTTATAGCAGTGCGCATTTACGCGGCATTCCCACTTTTTTCAAATAGTGCTCCCTCCTGTTAATACTATCTCTATGGTCTGACCCCTTAAACATAAAAATATGTGATCTAAAAAAGGACATTTTAAATGGATTCCGTGATCAGTGTTCGTCATATTTTTGTCATGGTGTAAAATCTTGCGAAGAGAATTTGTGGACAACTTTTGAAAAGTGTCGTATTTTTAGAATGCAATAAATATATTGCAAGAGTTGCAAATAATGCATCAAATTTATTACATGATATTGATACCAACTTGGCAGAATGATATAACAGCATTGTAAATAAACTTATTGGCGGTAAACGTATTAATTTTTCTAAATGAGGACCTTATTAAAATAGACGTACAGCAGCAGTTGCAAATTATAACAAACAAATTGCTTTCTTTATGGAGTTCAAAAATTACTTAATGGTCAAACTGCAATTAGTAAGATCACCGAAAAATTTTGTACCAAAAGTAAAACAATTAGGAAAAAATATATTCGCAAAAGAAAGGTAACATACGAAGCAGATGCGGACTATGGTAAAACTTGCGAAGTTGTTGAAGATAAAACTTATGAAGAAATGGAAGCCCGTAAAAAGGAGTTTTTAACAAATATTCAAAATGCTGACTGTATAGAAACTGAAAAAAATACTTGTGGTCAATTATCAAACTCACAGTGGTTACAAGAAAGAACGTACAGATTGACATCTAGCAATTTTGGTAAAATAAAAATAGCTTCAACCATCTACTTCAACGGCTTGTACTGTCAAAAATTTACTTTATAATAATAATGATTGTAGGCGTAGTTTACCTTTACAACATGGTATCCTTCACGAAAGAACAGCTCATGAAATTTTTGAAGACCTGTTCACTTTCAACGTTCAAGAATGTGATATATTTATTCATCCATAATACAAATACCTGGCGGTAAAGAAAACCTACAAATGGTCAACAGCAAATTTATCCTTACCAGATATCAAGGATCGACAATGTACAGCGTGATTCTTAAATAGGCCGACAAAATTTTATCCTTGGTAGTGTCAAATGAGAACATGTTGGACAAAATATTTAAAAAATTGTCTGTTTAAACGTTCTCCAAATAAAATTTATTAAAGTTATTTTCGAAGTAAAGCGTACGCCACTGATGTGTTAGCACAGGTAGTGGAAACCATGGTATTAACGTGATGAAAATGTACTTGATCATTGCAACAATTCATAAACGCCGTAAGTGGCACGGATCAAGGGGGTTTTGCCCCTAAAAGGTATAAACGTAAAAAGGGTACAGTTTGTCTCCATTTATGCTTAGGAAGCTGTGATAAAATTTTGTCGGTCTATTTAAGAATCACTCTGTATAAAGTAGAAAATCAACTTCTATCGGCAACAGAATTATTTCTCCGCTTTTTTAATGAAGAAGTAATAGATATGTTCGTATTTTGTTCAAACAACTATGCGGCAAAAAAGAATTGACTGGGAAATATAACACATGAGGAAATGTAATCATTTATTGGCATACTCCTTGTAAGTGGTTATCTACCTAACAAAGAAAAGACACGCACAATATTCTAGTTGCTAATGCTCTATCAAGAGATAGGTTTGAGTTCATTATGCAATGTCTAACTTTCTTTTACATCATTGTATTCTGATGCTTCGAACATTAAGCTATTTCCAACTGTAATTTGTTATTTTAGTCCTGTGATACCCGTTTGCACCGACAATTTTAAAAAGTACTTAACGTTTAAGCAATTCTTAAAACATAAAATGGTTTCCACCATTGCCTAAGAGTAACTTAAATAGGGTAAAGTAATGCTTAACATTAAGTCGCCGAACAACCATCGCTTAAAATAGTTAAGTGTCTGTTAAAGCAAATTATTCCTACAATTTCGATAATTTTATCGAAGGGTCGGAAGCGTTATTATTATAAGAGAAAGTTAAAAATTGCGACGGTATAAGAGGAATTGTCTTACCAAATTAAACTTTTATATTTTTTTAATAATAAAACATGTTTCAAGAATTATTTACTTTTATTGACATTTATACTTGTGCAAAAAAAAATTATAATAAAATTACGCCGGTAAATGATGAGACAGTGGTAGCGCAGAGCGCCACCTGTCAAGTGTGTGGGGAATCTAGACCTTCACACCGGAGACTGGGAATTTGCAAAGCAAATCTCCCAAAGCGCCCACCGGGAGAGGTAAACCGACATCAGCCAAAACAGCTACTCCTCGGGCAAATACCCCGCCAGGTGCTGAATTACATGACCCCGGTGTGAAGGTCTAGATTCTCTACACACTTGACAGGTGGCGCTCTGCGCTACCACTGTCTCATCTTCACCGGCGTAGTCGCTTTAAGACTCCCGAGGCCACATCACATATCGAACTACACTGCACTGATGAGCCCCCAACAAGGCGAAACCGGTCTGCAGTTTGCTCGATGTATGATGTTGTGCCTCTTTTTCACATAAAATTACGCCTCAATTCACTCCCAATATTTCTATATTGGTTGTTATTTGCAGGTGGAATATTAGGTATTTGACCATTTTCTATTAACTGCTGGAGTTCATGATTATTTATTTCTTCAGGTAGTATTTGCCGAGCTATATTGTGCAATACAGCACATGCAATAATCACAATTAATGTGGTTTCTAATTTCAACCTACAACCATATTGCAAGTATTGGAAATCTTCTTTTCCAAACACCAAACACTCTTTCGATAACATTTCTAGTACGAATGTGGGCTTCATTATACAATTGCTCATGAGGACCTTGTCGATTTAAAAGAGGAGTGAAAAGACAACCTCTTACACTGTAACCACTATCACCTGTTTAAACAATCTTATCTAAATATTTATTGTTAACTAGAATGAGTCATGTGAAAAAAGAGGCACAACATCATACATCGAGCAAACTGCAGACCGGTTTCGCCCTTTTGGAGCTCATCAGTGCAGTGTAGCTCGATGTGTGATGTGGCCTCGGGAGTCTTAAAGCGACTACSCCGGTGAAGATGAGACAGTGTTAGCGCAGAGCGCCACCTGTCGGTGTGTGGAGAATCCAGACCTCTAAACACCGGGGGCTGGGAATTTGCAAAGCAAATCTCCCAAAAACGCCCACCGGGAGAGGTAAACCGACATCAGCCAAAACAGCTACTCCTCGGGCAAATACCCCGCCAGGCGCTGAATTACATGACCAATGCCGGCTCCCCCACATCAACTGGACAAWTATGCCCAAATCTTGATGTGAAAAAAGTGGGCGTTTTTGGGAGATTTGCTTTGCAAATTCCCAGCCCCCGGCGTTTAGAGGTCTGGATTCTCCACACACCGACAGGTGGCGCTCTGCGCTASCACTGTCTCATCTTCACCGGCGTAGTCGCTTTAAGACTCCCGAGGCCACATCACACATCGAGCTACACTGCACTGATGAGCGCCAAAAGGGCGAAACCGGTCTGCAGTTTGCTCGATGTTTGATGTTGTGCCTCTTTTTTCACATCAAGATTTAGGCATATTTGTCCAGTTGATGTGGGGGAGCCGGCATTGGTCATGTAATTCAGCGCCTGGCGGGGTATTTGCCCGAGGAGTAGCTGTTTTGGCTGATGTCGGTTTGCCTCTCCCGGTGGGCGTTTTTGGGAGATTTGCTTTGCAAATTCCCAGCCCCCGGCGTTTAGAGGTCTGGATTCTCCACACACCGACAGGTGGCGCTCTGCGCTAGCACTGTCTCATCTTCACTAGAATGAGTCATACCTAATAAAATACTGTTCTGATAAATTCCTGCATCAAATTTTAATTTTACCTGGAGATTCAATTTTTACATGTGTGCAGTCAATAGCACCAATTACCCTGGCGAGAGGAAAAACAAAATGTATATCACACACTAAATTCTACTTATGATTATGAAATAATTGGTGTAGGTTGCTCAGCACATGTGGTACATAATACAATACAGGCTGCAACAGGTTTATTACCCTTGGACATTCAAAGTATTATTAACAAAAATCATTCTCATTTTTACTGTGCAGGTGGAAGCATTGAAAGATTTTTTCAGGAAGCAGAAATTACATACCAGGTGACTAAAAAGTATGGAACCAAACGTTTTTTTCGTAAACTAAGCACTTTACGAAAAAAATTATTAGTTTTGTTTTGGAAACCAGATTGGAGAACACGTTTATTCCTCTTAGATCAAGAAATGATTTATTGCATTTGGTCGAAGAAGGTTTTATTAATAAAGAATGGTTTTCTTCTCATGTCAAAATGTTCTATAGGAACTCTTTGGATTATCTAAATCGTTGGTGTAAGTCACTGTTTGATTCAAAAGTGGATTTTAACTGGATAATACTTAACGATGTAGAAACTCAGTAGTGCAGTTTGTTCTTTGTTTGCCTAGTACTAATGCGCCCATTAAAAGAATATTTTCTTTAATTATTAACATGTGAACGGTCGAAAAATTTCCAAATTGAACTGGAATTTGATTCAGTTGATAACACACAGCATTTTCAAACAGCTCCAAGGAATCTGAATGTGTCATCATCCGAGGAGAGCAACCAGGAAGATTAAATCAAATTAATAAATTTTGCTTATTGTAATACCTAATAAATAATTGAAAATAAATAATTGTTCGAAATAATATGAATATATTTTGTGATAAATTGGGTAATGCTATTAAAGATAATCGCGAGTTGTTAAAAAAATTCATTCTTCTGCTAAATACTTATACCTTTTTACTTAGCTTTTTGTTACGTCTTTGATTTTCTTTTTATATTTTTGCAATGTTTTAATGTTTTTTTTCTTTGTTTTTTCTTAAAAAATTAACTCGTTATTAAAGTTTATGTTTTGTTTGAACAAGACACCCTTGCTTCTGGAGAAACTTGGATTAAGAAAATTATAAGGTAAAAGAATTTTTTTGAACAGTTTTTTTAATAAAAGTAAGGGTTAAAGTCACTAGAAACTGACAGAAGCATACAAAAAGGGTTAAGATTATATATCATATAATGGCATGTGGTACAAGTGGTTACGAGGAAATTCGTAAACAAGGTCTTCCATATCCAAGCATAGAACCCTACAATCTCGTTTGAGTAACTTGAAATTTACACCAGGTATATTTGATGAAGTTTTTGGTGTGCTCAAGTTTAAGTTAGTATATAAAATATCATAAAATAAATTAAGATACTTGATAGAAATTTAGGAAGATTTCTAAAATTATGTTTTTTAATTACAAATGGAGACTTTGAAACCAAGTGAAAAACATGCCATTTTAATTTTTGATGAAATGAGCATCACAACTGGTTTGCAGTTGGGCAGTAGCCTCTCTAGAGTGATTGGTAGACCAACACTTCAATCATCACATGAGAACTTGAATGAGTATGCCACTCATGCTTTAGGTATATGCTGGCTGGTGTTTCTACCAGATGGAAGCAAATAGTTGCTTATGATTTTACGGCTACTTCATGTAACTCTTCTGAAGCTTATGAATGTTTGAAAGGAATACTTATGAAAGCTCATAAAATTGGCATAACAGTGCGTGAAATTGCATCCGACATGGGGCCTCAAAATAGGAGCTTGTGGAAATTACTTAACATCGTTGCTTGAAAACACAGTGATATTAGCAATTCCATTCCACATCCATGTCTTAGCAATGAACGACTTTTGGCTGTACCAGATCCTGTGCATATTTATAAAAATACAGCAGCAGCGCTAACAAAAGGTTATTCTTTTGTTTTGGGAGATTCCATTGCAAAAAAATATAGACTGCAATATAACATCGTTTCAATTGAACCCATCAAAGAACTTTATGAGCTTGAAAAAGATGATGTGGTAAAATTGAAGGAGAAGGTAATCAGACCATCACATTTTGATAAAATGATTGTTTCTCTAAATACTGCATTATTGAGTCATGATGTTGCGGCTGTTCTCCTGTATTACATTTCATTAAAAAAAATTAATGAAAAACATACAACGACCTCATGGTTTTTACAACTGTTTCATAAATGGTTCCGATTATTGACATGTCGGTATCCAAGTTTGGCCATGTCGATGAAAAATAAGGAAAATTATGACAAACATATCATTTGCTTGAAATCTGTGCAAGATGTTACCTATAATAAATATGACCATCAACAACAAGTGGCTACCATTTCAAAGTGGAATATTATTGGCAACAGAGTCAGCGTTGGATTTTCAAAAAATATACTTAGAAGTAGAAAACTTCGATTTTGTTATGTTGGGCAGACTCACACAAGATTGTCTGGAAAATACATTTTCATCGATAAGATCGCGACAATCTGTTCCAGATGCTCATATGTTTAAAGTCAGCTTAAGATTAGTGTGTTTGGGTCAATTTGAAAGTCATTCCAAAAGCACTAGTTACGAAAATGATGAGGGAAATTTTATTATGAAATACTGTAGTCAGTTAAAAGAAAACAAAGAACTGGTAACAATAGAAACCACTGTAGTGCACGAGCTACAAGAGGAAGATATTTTTTTTTCATCTCTTGATTTGTCTAGCGCAGTGCAGACCAGTTTGTATTATTTGTTAGGTGCTGTTTTAGATAGAATAAAAAAGCATTATGCAATATGCGCTAATTTAAAACAATACAAGAAGTTCCAGATGAAGTGACAGTTTTAACTAAATTTACAAAATTAAAAGAATTTAAAGCAAACATTTTAGTACATCCAACACTGTCATTATTTGATTGTATATATAATATGGAACTTAGTAGATGACTTTATAAGTAATGCTATGAATACTTTTATGTGTCCTGATAATCCGAATTGTCATAGCATTTTTCAAAAAATTGTAAAATTATTTTTTGTGTCGTGTATATTTTTTGTTGAATAAGAAACCTAAGAAACCAAAATGTGATGTTTCGACACAGAGTAGTCGCAGTATGGCAATGCGAGCTTCTACAACTAAATAATTTGCCATTACAAATTCGGTGTTTTATTTTTCAGTTATGTTTTTATTTTACTAATTTTTATCATTTTGATAAAAATATTTTTTTTATCTGAGTCACAACAGCAATTTCACTTGCAGCAAGCAGAAAGTGAAATAAATGTTTTATTTGAGACGTCCAATATGTTATGTTTATTGTACATTAAAATACGTTCAAGAAATTTTCTTTAATTTTTGACTTTTCCGCTTCGAAAATCCCAAACATGGCGGAGGATTGCACTACTTATCGTTTCTAGTGACTTTAGTTAGGGTGTCGTTAAATTAACATTAAAAATTGCAAGGAAAGACAAAATGCCCATGGAGATAATTAAATCTTTTTGTAAGTTATAAACAATAATCGCAGAAAACAAATTTAAACAATCGTCCTTAACATCAATAATAAACATGAAAAAGTCAAATGACAAAAAATAAATGTCAAAATTTTTTGACAGATCTTTGGGGCGCGAGTTCTGAAACACCCTGTATTAGAACCTCAAAAATTACATAAAATGACGATAATTTAAATATCAACTTTGACATTAGACGATTTTAGACACTTAATCGAAAATATTTAGTAAAAGAGTTTAACCCAAACTCCAAACATAATTTATAATAAATCAACGGATCTGTGTAGCACACAATAAAACTACACAATAACGTAGATACAAGGAGGCATTTACTTACTAACGTGTCATTCAAAGACAAAAACGGCACCACACATCTTTTTTCACATTCACTTTACTATTATTTTGTTTACACGTTACACTATTTTTTAATAACTACTTTGTTATTATGAACAACTGTTTGTGTTTTCTTCTAAAAAAACAATATCGATAAGTCGATGTCTTCAACAACCGGTGCAACATAACCTCGAAACACTTTTTTGGTAAAATTTTACTTTAGTGACACTCAATGTAGCTGAGAGTTGGTTTAAATGAAAGCTTGTCTATCACTGATAACAGCTCGACACTTTTCTTGTGCAAATTCCCTTAAATAAAAAATAATAATTAACTAAGAAATTTGCCGGTACCATGGCCTCCTAGATCACTGTTCTAGATTATGAACATAGAATATTATGAAGCATTAGTAGTTCAAGCGATTATTTCGGTTTTGTAGAGACGCTGCGATACGGTGCTCCCGTGGTTGCCTACCTCAAAAATTTTAATAATGTTCGGTCCAAGTCGCCCCGGCCGATAACACCTAAACTTACTTTTTTTTTTCAAAAACTAAATTTTCAAATAATACTATTTATTCCTCATTTTCTTAGTAAATGCATCGATTTTTTTTTGGCACATCCGGTGAACCGAAAATGCTACCAAATTTAGTTTTTCAAATGGAACACCTATGTTTTTTTGCTCGAAACATTAATAATTGGCATAAAAAATACGGTAAACCACTATTTATTACATTTTATTTTACATAATGCACTCAGAAAACAATTTAAATTTTTGAATTTTATTGCAAATTTGCAACGTAGACGGATTTTACTTGTCAAGGTATTCATGCAAAAAGCAATATGCTTGGATGCCGTTTAATTGTTAGTTTGACAAAGCCTAATTTGTCAATAAATCTTATTGAGATCTTTAATAATGGATGATATTAATTACGACGAATTGATAGATCAGCTTGAAGTGTTTTTTTTAAGTGCAATGAAAATAGAGCGGAAGCTGAAAGGCATTATAGAGAAAAATACTCAAATAGAGTTCACCCAAATCGTTGGAAATTTAGTCGAATTGAAAAACAACTGAGACGAATAGGTTTGCTTCTTAAAAATAAAAAAGTTGTGGTTCTTTGTGAACAACAAGCAAATAAAAATCTGAATGTTCTGTTATCAGTCGAAGAAAATCCAAGAGTTTCCATAAGAGAACTCGCTGATCAACTGACAAATTAGATTTGTCAAACCAACAATTAAACTGTATCCAAGCATTTTTTTATTCACACCTTTCCTTTAAAATTAAAAATCAGGCTACGCGACCAATTTCCTTATAAAATTTTAAAATTTAAGATGTTTTTTGATTGCATTGTGTTACGCAAAATGTAATAAATAATGGTTTACAATATTTTTCATGTCAATTATTATTTTTTGGAGGAAAAAAAACATAGGTGTTCCATTTGAAAAACTAAATTTGGTAGCATTTCTCGCAACACCGGATGTGCTAAAAAAATTTGATACATTTGTTAAGGAAGCCAAGAATGAATATTATCACTTAAATATTTAATTTTTGAAAAAGAGAAGTAAGTTTAGGTGTTATCAGCCGGGGCGACTTGGACCGAACAGCCCTGTATGTTAAAACTTAATAAACAAAATGTTTTACAAATGTTAATTTAAATTTTAAGTTAATGCGTCTAAAACTTGAATTCACTAAAACTTGAATTTGTTGGTAGGTAATATGAAACATTCCGTAAATAGCATAATTTGCAATTTCTAATACAACAACGTCTTTTTTTGTTTAGCAAAAGAAAAAAGTATGACAGTTAAAAAAATTGTAGAAATTAAAGTATGCAGCCAACCTTACAAATGTGTTGTTGGAGTTGCTGATTTATGATAAGTTTAAATTTGAATCCGTTAGACAGCGTACACCCTATTTATGTCATTTCAAAAAAAAAGACGTTTCGCTGAAGCGGGGGATCCGTATAAGAAAAACTTCTCTTAATAATCAAAAAGGCCGTGGCCGGTACTTTTCTTTCAAATGTCAAATACACGTCAACGTTCTATCGTAATCACGGAATTCGTAAAATAAGATGGAAGGCTGTCACACCTATAAACAGTCACTACAATTGCACGCTGCATGGAGGATGCCATTTGGTAAACAATGATACCAATAACTAAAAAATACCAAGAATTTTACTAATATCCCTAGTAAAATTGGTACGTTGTGTTTTGTTAGTTGCATAGCTCAAGCAAGCCAAACGCAAGAAAACGTGGTCAAACCAACAATAGAACAAAAGTTCTTTTTACTTTTGATTATGTTTTTGGAATTCGTTACTTTAACCAACTAATTTTTTTCGTGTTATTCTACAGTATGTCCCCGGATTGAGTTTACAAGAGGAAAAAAACTTTTATCTTTGATTTTACGCCAAAATTGAAAAGGAAAAAAGTTTTTGCTTTACTTGAAACCAGCAAATCTGTAATTAAAACTTCATTATTCTAACTCACTAGAAAGAAAAGTTCATTTTTCTTTTGATTTTGGACTTAGAATAACTTTTCTCAGCTCACAGTTCGCCGTTTTTCCAAACTCACCGCATATAAGACAAATATTAGCATTTACGTCCTTGTCCTTATCATCACTACAGTCATCACTACAGTCACTAGCAGAGTCTTCTTCATGCTTTTGTTAGTTTGGTCTAACACACTTTTTTCTTGGTTGAATTCTATCAATCAGACTGATGTTTTCATCTTCACTAAACACTTTACGCTTAGTGCCTTTATTAGTTTTCTTCCTTTTTAGTTTGCTTGTTTTCCAATTTTACCTTCATTGGTGTAGAAGTAAAAATTTCTGAATGTTGTTTTTTGTTGTTATTTTTTTACACTTCTTGCTTGAGGCGTTGTCTTTTGAACACCCAGGTAGAGGAATTATATCGGCAAATGATATCTCATGTTCATGTACATTAGCTTCTTCTCCTTGCTCTTGATTATCTTTTTCTATATTCTGCTCTTCAATGCCTTAGTTTTCGGAATCTTCCTGGCTCTTTTCTTTTTCTCTGTCTTTTATAAAACCCTCAGCTGCAGCAAAGTCTTCTAAAGTAAAATGATCTGGATTTACAGGAAAAATTCCTGTGCTTTCAAAGCCTTTAATGGCTTTAACTGGTGTAGCAACACGTCCAAAGGCATTTTGAAAAATTTCCGCTATTTCGAAAGTTGTTATTCTCTCATGTGGATGGCTTCTTAGATAATTTCCACATTCAACATTATACGCCGATTTCAAAGAAGAATAAAATGCCACATCCAGTGGCTGAAGGCGATGAGACGTATGTGGTGGAATAGTTAAAACTACAATTCATTTCTCTTTACAAAAATTATACGCCTCCAATGTGCAGTGACTTGAGTGGTTATCAATTATTAATAAAACTGGATCCTCTTTTGAAGGCTTTACAACAGCACAAAAATGTTGGAGCCATTCTAGAAATAATTGTTCGTTTATCCAACCATTTTCTGAACAACGGTAGAGTGCACCAGGTGGTCCATTTTTCTTTAATTCTGGTTTCATTTTCTTACGCGCATATATCAGTAGAGGAGGAACATAGAATCCAGAGGCACTTATACAGCACATGATTGTAATAGTCTGTCCTCTTTCCGCGCTTGTAATAAAACCCACTCTTTTCTGACCCTTTTCCGCAAGTATTTTTGCTGGATTTTGGACAGTAGTTATCCCTGTTTCGTCCGCATTAAATATTTTAAACGGGGAAAATCCATGCTTGTCCAGAAGAGTGTTCAGGTTGGAGAAAAACAAATCTACTTCCTTTTTGTTGAATGCAGAAATGCGATTTATACTCGTTGCTTCTGGCTTCCTTAAGCTAATATTCGGATTTCTTTTGAGAAACCCGGCGAGCCAAACTGTACCTGCTATTTCCTTGGCAGTAGAAAATGGGTGTTTTAATTTTTTCTCTTCGGCATACTTGAAGGCACATTTTTTAATTTCAGTGGGAGATATGCCATAAAAATGTTTGGACAGTGCTATAACTTGATTTGCTAAAGCTTCTTGTTCATCTTTTGTGAAAACACACCTACGCCCCATTGAAGCCTCAGATACATTATTATTTTTAAGTCTTTTTTGCAGTGTTGTTCTGGGAATGTTGAATGTTCTTGCAACATCTCGCGTACTTCTGCCATTCCTTATTGCCTTTAAAGCAGCAGTAAGCTGTTCAGAAGTCCAGAAGTCCAGCTACACTTTTGTGTAATTCTTTTGTAGGTACGTGGCATTTGTCATAAAAAAACAACCTCATAAAAAAATTTAAATTTTACATTGTCGTTTCGGGGTAATAGTGGCCGGCCCGCATTGCTCCAAAGCACGTGGCCAGTATTACCCCAAATTGCGTTTTTGCGTTATTTATGAATAACACTTGGATCATCGCAAATAATCAGTAAAACACTACATTATCTAAAACTACACATGCAGTTGCATAATTTGTATAGAAAATTGTGTTACCTAAACTTTAATTTATTATTTTAACTTACCTTTAAAATGACAAGAATGATACTTCAAACTGTACTCAATTTCACTTTCTCAAAATTTTCTATATTACCGACGTAGCAACGCGACCATTTTCAGTATATCGTGAACTACGTGTCTATAGATGGCGTACGAATATTAAAAAGAAAATAATAATATTACACAGTTTAAAATACTGAATGGCCACTATTACTCCCGCGGCCATCATTCCCCCACTCACTCTCCCCTACGCTTTTATGCTTTTATCAGCTATAATTCTCAACAGTCAAAACAAAATGCACAAACGCATCTGATAAGAAAAAAAAAGGAAAAAAATGTTAATATGTTTTTAATTAATTTTCATGTTTATAATAATAATACTTTATACTTTATTAATTATTATGTTATTGCATATATGTGCTTACATTCGTCATTATAAGTATAAGCAAATAATAAGCGTACTTAGATAAAAGTTAAAAAAATAAATAAATAATTTAGCTCTTTGCACATACACTCACAAACAATATACAAATTTAAAAACAAGACATCACATGACACTCTAAAAATTCATCTACTCGTATGCTATAAATAGCTTGCACCCGTGACTTCGTCCACGTAGATTTTCGATATAAACTTTTGTTAATTTCAAAGGTGGAATGTAAAGTTAGTCTGTTTATCTATTTTTTTCTTGATTCATCAACTCAAAACAATGCGGGAGCAGAGGGCCGATTTTTAAGAAAATGATGAAAGCACGTTACAAACGCTTACACCCCGTTTCACCTCGTTGAATTTTTGACTACATCCTCAAAAGTCAAAATTTTAGATTTTATGTTTATAATTTCGTTTAAATATTTGCACCCTATTTCTTCCCGTATAGGTTGGTTTTTGAAAAGTGCCTGATTAGTGCACTTCACTCTCTAAGAATTATATTTTCCAAATTTTATCTTCGTTTAAACGTGTACACCCTATTTCACCCCCTTAGAAACCGATTTTTAAAAATCTCGTCTTAGTGCAGCTTTACAACCGCCAAAGAACATATCTTCCAAATTTTATTTTCTATCTTTGTTTAAGTATTGACAAGCCATATAAATATATTTTCAAAAAAAAAACCTTCCTTAGTGTTCCTCTACACCCTCCAAAGAATATGTTTCCTAAATTTTTTGTTTTTATCTTCGTTTAAATGTTTACACCCCGTTTCGCCTTTCTTAAAAATTGATTTTAAAAAAATCCTTCCTTAGCGAACCTTTACACACTCTAAGGAACATATCTTCCAAATTTCATGTTTCTATCTTCGTTTAAATATTTCCACCCCATTTCACCCCCGTAAAAATTGATTTTCAAAAATCCTTTCTTAGCGGACCTGTAAACCCTCTAAAAAACATATCTTCTAAAGTTCATGTTTCTATTTTCGTTTAAACGTATACACCCCGTTTTACTCCCTTTCTTAAGGGAGTATACTTATTACTTTTTTAAATTCTCGTCTTAGTGCACCTTCACAACCGCTAAGGAACAAATTTTCCAAAGTTTTTTAAAAATTGGTTTTGAGTTACGATGGCTTATGTAGGGCCTAAAATACAAAAACAATGAAATTTTTTTTTATTGAATAAACAATATTATTACCAAAACTTAGACCCTCAGTAATTTACAATAATATTAAACAGTTCCTTGATTTTTTATTAACAATCAAAGATTCAATGCAATTTTTCTCAAGACTGTAAATTTTGAGTTAGTTACTTTTCGATGGTAGAGTGATATATAATCCACTTTTATACGTTAGCAATTTCCAAGAATAATTTTGGAGCTAAATCATTGTAGTATGGTGTTTGGTTGGTTGAAGTTAATAAAATATTAACTTAACAGAGCGATTAAATTTCTTTGAACGTAGGACCTCAGCCAACCCGTGAGATCAATCGGTTGAAGGAGAGTAAGGTGCAGTCAATTAAAAATGCATTTAATTATTAAATTAATGTATTTGGAATAAAATAAAAATGGTTAACACAATATAAGTGAATAATACAAAAAGGGTAAATAAATGTTAAGCGGAAACAATTGTCTAAAATTGGGGATATTCCTATTTTAGACCTTATCAAAGTCATAATACAAAACTGAAACTATTTTCTAACAACAAAGGCATTAATGTTTTAAGAGACATTATTACATTTAAACGGAAATTGCACAAACTATGGACTTTAACGAAATTAGGAAAAACAACCAAAATGTATTTATTATTTAATTTAGAAAAACATTGTAATTGCTTATCTATGCATCGTATGACACCTCTGGTTTTCACATGTCAACTTAACACTCTGATAAGAAACAAACGTTAAATGAAACTAATATCTTAAATCTAACTTGGGGTTTGTGAATCGTTACCAGAGACCAAATCTTTGTCGTCATTACTTTGACTCGTGAACCTATCCATCTTTCAACACGGTTATTTTTTCAAGTTCATCCCGGCCCAGACGCTTTAGTTTAGTAAAACATTACTTAAATAATTTAGAAATTTTGATAACGGCTTCGTTCGAAAATCCACAACAAAATCATAATATGGTACGGCATGGTAAGTCGGAGCAACGTGAACAGTCAAAGGAAAAATAAATCAAAACTTACAGCTCATGACTATGCAATAGAACAATCAGGCTGCTTTGGGCTGATAGCTTCTGGCCTCAGATGGTGGCACAGGATGTTTTGGCAGCTTCTTCTTCAATTGACACAACTAGTCTGATTCGACTAGACGACAGATTTTTGACTGATCTTCTAGCGATATTCGCGCTTCCTTTTTATAGGGCGAATAAGACGTCATCTCTTGCGATGAGTTCTTTCCAGTGCACAGGGCAAGGACAGTCTAGCGCGAATATTTAGTGAATCATAAGAATCATAAAACGCACTTAAGATTTTAAGTCTTCCGCGAAAAACTCGTCGCCTGCTCTAATTGTGTTTACGTTATGAATTCCGAAGAGTCTGTGTTATTGACCGCAATTTAACTTCATAGGTTTGGTCTCTTTACAATATCAACTTTAAGTCTTTAAAAAGAACATCAAGGGCTTTTTAGCCCATCACAAAAGAAAATAATGTTTTCTTGTTTAAAAAAATTGGAGATAGCCATGACATTCTAGAAAAAGACGATTTTGCACTAGCATACATGAATAATGAAATGAAATATATGCTTACTACTTATGGGCCACGAATCATTTGTATGGATGGAACACATGGGACCAACCCATACAATTTTGAGTTGACAACAATTCTTGTATTAGATGACCAACATATGGGACACCCTGTTGCCTTTTTAATTTCAAATAGGAAGGACACTACAATACAAGTAGTTTTACTTAAAGAAATAAAAAAAAATAATTGGTACTACTTTGATCCCAGATTACCTCATGACAGATGACACTCCCATATATTTCAATGCTTGGTGTAATGTTATGGGCACTGTGCCACATCGGCTTCTGTGCACCTGGCACATTAAAAAAAATGGGCAATACAGTGTAAATCCAAAATTTCGGACCCTCAAAAAAGAGACAAGATTCAACAAGACCTCAATGGTTTACTAAAAGAAACTGATGAGATTGAATTTTTGTGCCTAAAAAACAATTTAATACAGTACCTACAACTTAACAATGAATATTCATTTTTACAATATTTAAATACATATTATTTGCAAAATGAAGAGCGTATAGCGACCTGGGCACATTGTTATAGAAAAAATGCAGGCATCAACACTAATATGCATCTAGAAGCTCTCCATAAAAATTTGAAATATAATTATTTTTCTGGGAAAACAGTTCAACGATTAGAAACTTGCCTGGATGCATTAGACAAGCTTATTATAGATAAGTCTTGGAAAAGAATTACTTCAATTTTACGACCCACAGCTACTCATCGAGATCTTCTTGAGAATAAATTCCATAAACGTGCAATGGAGATGAATTTTGACGCAGTTGCAATACAAACTACAAACAAATTTCTTGTCCACTCACAGTCCAAAGTTGATTATTATGAAGTTATTATTAGTCGATGAGATTTGTAGCTGTCGAAGTCTCTATTGTCAGCTCTGTAAAGCTTGCATTCATCGTTTCAAGTGTTCATGTTATGAAGCGTCCATAAAAAATAATTTTTGTAAACACATGCATTTGGTTGCAATGTATATTACCCAAAAATGTACTGAGGATATTGCTAACTTGTCACAAGAAGAAGAAGATCTACAACCTGACAGTGTAGAAGAGCTCCACATTGATGTACCGTCTGCTGCTGAAATTAGCTTAAACCAGGAAGTCACATTACGCATTGCTGAAATTTCTGAAAGAAGCATTACGAATATCAATAATATACAAGAACAAAGCAACAAGACATTCGCCTCAATTATGAGTCAGTGCGCCAGTAGTGATGATTATGATTACGTGCTCAAAAGTTTAATACAAATTAAGTCATATTTTAACAAAGTAGACTTACCTCAAACCAGAGTGACAAAAAGAAAAATTGAAAAACAAACTTTTTTTCCGAGTAAAAAACATTAAGTTACTTTCTAAATTATTAACAGATTTATTTTGTTACGTTGTTTTCAATACATTGCTTCTAGTATTTGATTATAAACTTTTTTGTTGATAAAAGGTTGACAGACATCATATTATTACTGTCAAAAGTCAATTGCATGTCAATTAACAAGTAAAACTTTTTGCGCATGTGCTGCACGTTTGATATTTAGACAAAGCTCAGAAATTGTCAACTCCTTCCCTATCTAATGCATACGCACGATGAACAGCGAGAAACTACCGAGAATTGTGGAAGGCACACGATAAACATAAAACCCTATTTCACCCCTTTAGAGAACGATTTTCGAAAAATCCCTTCTTAGCGAACCTCTACACCCTCTAAGGAACGTATCTGTCAAATTTCATGTTTCTAGCTTGTGTGGTTTAGGTTGTGCGTTGTCTGTCAGTCAGTGTCAATCACGGAACTCTTTTATATACCAGGTGAATAAAAAGTATGGAACCAAACGTTTTTTGCTTAAACTGTTTATTTTTTGAAAAAACTAATTGATGAGTGATAAAGTACTATAAAAATGTGATGATTTAACAAGAATAAAATTTTTCGAAATTTCCTTTTGTATTTGAGTTCTACAAAAAAAAATATTTTTTTAAATGGCAACCCACTATAAAATCATTTTTCTCATAAAAGCTATACTCTAAGGATTACAACTATCTGCTTTATATTAAATTTTTTACGAAAAAATTTTTTCACATAAATTGCAGTTTTGACAAAAAAATCGCATAACTCAAAAACAAAACAAAATTTCGTTCTGAAAATACAATCACATTTTTTTATATTACTTTAATTTATATTAATTATTATTTTCCAGAGGCAAATGATTAAAAATAAAACCGCTTGGTTCCATACTTTATATTCACCCTGTATGTCGTAATCATTGGGCGTAATACGTTATTCCGCGGAAAGCCTAGTCTTTGGCCGTACTGCCGGCAGAAGCTGTAATCAAATGAATATTCCTTTGTTTGACTGAAATTTTATGTCATTTCAGAGATTGCCCACTTAATTTTAGTCAAACAAAGTAACCGGTTAAACCAGTACATGTTACAGCGTTTGACGGAAGTCTATTTAGTCATTTACTGAAAAGTCTTGAAATGTTTGATACTTTCTGTAGAAATGTAAATTTTTGGTAGAAGAAAAGAAAAGCCAAAAAACTAAAATATTTTTATTGTAGCAAAATATTTGTTTCGTTTATTTGGAATAATGTAAACATAATATTATAAAATCATACAAAAAACGTTAAATACATGACCTAAACAACAGATAAAAATATATTTTTTGCCTTCAGGTAAATTAAACAAAAATAAAAATATATTCTGTTATAAGTGTTACATATTTATTATTATTGTTATATATTTATTATTATTATTATTACTATTCATTATTTAGCGTTAGGATTTATTATTTGTCAGTTATTAATTATTACGTTTTACTATTTTCTAGAACATTTCCTGACTCACTGGTTTTTGTTAATTCGTTACCCAACTTTTGTAAATCTCTGTCTGTACCTTGGCAGCAAGCTGTACCTTGGCTAAGCCGATATATTTTTTGTCAATGATGATTCGTACAACTTCTTACTCAACTTGTGTCGAGAGGCCAGTTCGGCATTAGATCTTGTACTCGTCGGATGAACGAACAATAAAATTTATATACAAGATATTGTTTTATTTATTCAATCCGGAACAATTCTTTAGAAATCTTTTGCAGCCTAAAACATGTATGCTGAAATAAAGGTGTATTTTGAGGTTAGAAGTCTTTTACCTCCTTCATTACTTCATAATTTCACGGTTTTTTGGCATCTTTGTTTTTCAAATAATTGAATAAATAAAACAATATCTTGTGTATAAATTTTATTGTCCGTCATCCGACGAGTACAAGATCTAATGCCGAACTGGCCTCTCAACACATCAGTTGTGTAAGAAGTTGTACGAATCATCATTGACAAAAAATATATCGGCTTAGATGACTAATCGCTGCCAAGGTACAGATAGAGATTTACAAAAGTTGGGTAACGAATTAACAAAAACCAATTAGTCAGGAAATGTTCTAGAAAATTGTAAAACGTAATAATTAGTAACTGAGAAATAATAAATCCTAACGCTAAATAATGAATAGCGATAATAATAATAAATGTGTAACAATAATAACAAATATGTAACAATATAATAACAAATATGTAACAATATAATAACAAATATGTAACAATATAATAACAAATATGTAACACTATAATAACAAATATGTAACATAATATTCATTTAATTTATCATAAAACAAACTCTTATGATTATCCATTTTCCAACAATTACTAAATGTTACGGCCCGAAATACTACACAATAAAATTTCAAGCCTTCAGCAAATGACTAAATACACTTCAAGCTTCAATAAAAATAGTAGTCGTGGATAAAGTATAGTATACTACTCGCGTATAATGGTTATTATACGCTCGTTGTATAATATACTATTATTTATACTATTAAAGTCATTGTTTATTTTGTTTATTTAAGCAGCGCATTAAAACGTCAATAATCGGCACATTAAACCAATATTTTTACTCAAAATTACAATAAAAATGATTATCGCATCAGATTCTAAAGTTCCTCAATCGGTATTTGAGCAACAATACAAATGTTATGATTTTGAACTGTTTCACATTCAAAATTCACGCTTCCGTAACTAAGTGTTTAGCGCAGGAATTAGACAAGGTGCAACAGATAATTTTGAAAAAGGTGTTTATCCATTAGTATGGCATCACTATCATCCAACGAACGTTCCACATCAGAAAGAACATCATAATGCACTTCTTCGCACAAATTATTTATTAATTTTTTCCTCAGAAAACGACTTGACACTCACAACACAATTTTTTTTCCAACTTTGTTTCTAAAAAACAAGTCATTGTCATGGTCGCCGCATAGGAATCAGGATAATCATGAAATTTGTAAATGTCTGACGATTTGATGACTGATATTTTTATCTTTAAAATCGAAAGGTTTATAAGGCAAAATCGAATAAAATGTTGTTTGTATTACACTCGCAGGATAAAGTGGCCGTTTAATTCGCTGTTATTAACGAGCGCGCTGCTGCGCAGCTTGCGCGGTTAAGCTATGGTTTCTTAGACCAGTGCGCAACGCACAACTGTTTGCGCGGCGCATAACTTACACACAAAAAGTGTAATCATTAAAAACCGGTGTCCGTCGGACTGAACTGACAATACTTTAATTATTATTAAATGTAGGAATCGCGTATGTAGGTACGTGTTATTAGAAAATGGAAGAAGTCACCAAAAAGCTAATTCTCTCCTCTTTATTATTCGAAGAAGAAGAGGAGGAAGAGTGTATGCTATTATTGGCTTGCAACAGAACAAATAAAAAAGTGGATAAAATATATTCTTCTCGAAAAACAGAAGGTGCATATAGCCTCACTGTGGAACGCCGGTTATTTGGAAACGAACAAAAATTTAGAGAATATTTTAGACTTTCGGTAGAGCTTTTTGAACGTGTTTTACAATATATAAGCGCCTGATATAACAAAACTGCCATGTAATAGATATAAACGTCCCATTTCTGTCGAAGAAAAACTAAGCGTTACTTTAAGGTAAGTAATATATTGTTAACAAAAACCAAAAACATGTTTGAAAAATAATCTGTCCTTTTTTGTTCTTACAACTGAAAGTTTGTGCATGTGTCAGAGGAAAAGATGTAGGAAGAATTGGTTGACGAAGAAGAGGGTCTAGTTGTATCTCTTGAATTAGGGTCAAAATTTGGTGGAACATATGATCCATATTCCTGCGTTTGCCATTCATTTTGCACGTTCGCAGACGGTGGTTGTGTGATACTATCAATTTCATATCGTGACACCAAACTCATTATATCTAATTTAATCTTAGCTTTCTGCATAGGTGAAAAAGTTGAAACTGTAGCAGCTATACTTTTAAAAAACATATCTATTGCTGGGTCAGACGATTTTTCTTCATGAGTCGAGTTTTTAACGTTATTAGTCATTAACTCTCGTAGAATAGCAGTTCTTTCAGCCCGACCTTTTTTAATTTCTTAAATGACCATGCATTTTTATCTTTTGAAATGCGAGCACAAACGAACAATTTTCATTTTTTATAAAATTTAACATTTCGACAAGTTTATCGCAATAGTGCACCGACCCGAGCAGACACTTCCGCGCGGTCAGCAACGATCAGCGGAATGTCTTAATTGGGTCATTATGCCAGCGACAAACAAACAATCATCGATATAGTTTTATAAAGTAAATTGGTCATTCGTCATTAAAGTAACCAACGTTTTAGATTTACTGTTTTAGTTTAAGTTGAAAATTGTATCCTAATCAAATTATTTTTATAATAAATCGAGTTTTTATAATAGTACAACAGCGTCTGTTATTTGCTCCACAACCCTTAAGCTTCGCCGAACATGGTCCTTCGAGCTTAAAAAGGTATTTAAACCTTTTGAACCTTCGCRGCGAAAAAGCAGTGATTTGTTCGTAAAAAAAAAATTCGCCGCGGCGTGTGATAAAACAAATCGCCGTGAGTGTTAGTGTAGTGCCAGTGCTACAAAATTAAAATAAAAAGTGGAGTGATAATCCATCACCTCATCAACGGTATCATGCCTACCATGGAGAAATCAACCAACTCCAAAGATTCTTTACCGGGACAACAGCGCCCTATCGAAGCTCAGCAGCTGCTAATCAAAGAGCAGAAAATACGGCTAGCTGAGCTAACCGAAAGTCTTTCCCAAATCCATTCAGATTTGGAAGGAGAGATATCCTTACCGGATATCAATAACTATCTCGAATACCTCAAGAAACGTTTCGAGATAGTTGAAAATATAAATGTGCAAATTCAGGTTCACGAAGAACAATTTGCGGACATATATTTCCAAAACAACATGTTCCAATCCATGAAGAAACAATACGACACTATTCTCAAGAAGTTAAATAACAGAGGTAGTGCGACTTCAWTTACAACGACGAATTCTAACGTCAAACTACCATTCCTAAAAATTCCCATATTCACGGGCAAGTACGAGGAGTGGACTSCATTCAAGGACATTTTCTCCAAAGTAATTCATTCTAATCAATCTATTAGCAATGTGGAGAAAATGCAATATTTGAAAACATCCCTAAAAGGCGAGGCTAACAGGGTGATTCAACATTTTTGTATCAGTGAGGCCAATTACGAAGCAGCGTGGGCCGAACTCAACAATCGGTACAACAACAAAAAGCTAATATCTTCAAAGCTTATCAACGCAATATTAGATCTTCCAAAAATACGTCAAGATTCGGTGGAAGATCTGAAGAACTTATACAGCACAACCAAAGAATGTTTAGAAGCATTAAACGTTCTAGGTGTYGACACCCAATCATGGGGACCCATGATTCTGACAAAAAAGTTGGATTCAAGGACAGCTGAGCTTTTTGAATCCTCTGTCACCGACCCGATGGAACTTCAAAGCTTGGATGAAATGCTCACTTTCATCATGAAGAGGTTCCAGGCGCTCGAAACAATGGCAGGATTACCAAAATACAACTATTACTCTACAGACAATGAGCGTTACGTAAGAAAACAGCCAAACTGTAAGTACMGCCATTTAAWTCACCATTTGTATCAATGCGCGAAGTTTAAAGCGTTGRRAAATAGTCAACGGTTTTACGCAGCAAAAGATTTGAAGGTCTGCRTAAACTGTTTGAACCATGAAAACACGATGAAATGCAATTCTCTGTCAAAGTGTAGTATTTGTCAAAAAAATCACCACACTCTTATTCACCGTGATTTTCCTTCAACTACCAATTCCAATTCCAAAACGGTTGCTGAAAATAAGCAACCTAAACCGAACGGTTCTACAAACAAAATTAATAGTCATCATGTGGCTAATCAAAAAAATACGACCGTTCTCGCGACCGCGATAATAAAGGTGAAAACAGCTCGCAACAGTTTCGAATATTTGCGTGCCTTAGTCGACCCAGGTTCTCAAGCATCTTTCATCACGGAAGAAGCGTCAAATGTTTTGAACATACCAAAACAAAAAATATGCTTGCAGTTTGCAAGCCAAGGGTCTCAAGCAATTATTCGTTAATAACAGAATTACTAGTCCTTCCAAAATTAACCTCAAGTGTCCCGAACGAAGAAAT